>NC_142930.1:110866190-110869137 GCF_046866305.1 Octopus bimaculoides | reverse complement strand
ATATATATTTATATATATATATAAATATATATATATATATATAAATATATATATATATAAATATATATATATATATAAATATATATATATATATATATAAATATATATATATATATAAATATATATATATATATAAATATATATATATATATAAATATATATATATATATAAATATATATATATATATAAATATATATATATATATAAATATATATATATATATAAATATATATATATATATAAATATATAAATATATATATAAATATATATATATATATAAATATATAAATATATATATAAATATATATATATATATAAATATATAAATATATATATAAATATATATATATATATATATATATATATATATATATATATATGCACATACATTTATGTATTCATTCATAGATGCAAAATATGGTAGTGTTGTAAAGAAGTTTGCTTCCCAACCATGTGGTTTCAGGTTCTGTTCCACTGCATGGCACTTCAGTCAAATGTCTCCTACTATAGCTTTGTGCTATCCAAAGCCTTGTGAATGGTTTTGATAAATGAAAACTGAAAGAGGCAATTCAATATATATATATATATATATATATATAACCAAATTCGATGACGGCACCCATGCCAGTGGAGCGCTAACAGCACCATCTGAGTGGGATCACTGCCAGAGCAGCGGTCTGGCTTCCGTACCGGTGGCACATAAATAGCACCATTTGAGCATGGTCGTTACCAACGTCACTTTACTGGCACTTGTGCTGGTGGTATGTGAACAAAACATTCGAGCGAAGTCGTTGCCAGTACCACTAGACTGACTCCTGTGCAAGTGGCATGTAAAAAAAACCATTTGAGCATGGCCGTTGCCAGTACCAGCAGACTGGCCCTCAAGATCAATATTTTTAAATAACGATCAAATCAAGAGTTAGCATAGGTAGAAAAACCATATAGGTTATAATTATTATTAAAAATTATAAATAAGGATATCTAAGAGATACCCCTATGCTTGAAATAGCAGTCATCACCTGACTCTAAAACCACATCAAGTGTTCAATACAGCACAAGGTGAAAAGACAAATAAATAAATAAACTAGTGAAAATTGGATAATTCCAGACCCTGGGTTTCTGGCTTTGTATGAAAATACTTTGCCTTCATCAATCAAATATACCAAGAATTGTACATAATTACATATATGTGTACACACAAACATACGAATACTTACGTATATGCATGGGTATATACATATATATGCACGTATATACATGACCAGTTCAGTTGTCTGTCCAGACACTATGAGCTGTGTATGGCCAAAATACCACCGCAGTGAATATAATGACGAAGTGAATACATATAAATTTCTATATAAATAACGATCCAATCAAAAGCAGCATGGGAAGAAAAAACCTTATAGGTTATAATTATTATTAAAATTATAAATAAGGGTATCCAAGAGGTACCACCAAGCTTGAAATAGCAGTCAAAACCTAACTCTACAACCATATCAATTTTCACTAGTTTATTTATCTATTTGTCTTTTCACCTTGTACTGTATTGAACAATTGATGTAGTTTTAGAGTCAGGTTTTGTTGGTATTACAAGCATGGTGGTATCTCTTAGACTCCCTTATTTATAATATATATATATATATAGATCATCATCATCATTCAACGTCCATTGCTGGCATGGGTTGGATGTTTTGACCAGGGCTGGCAAGCTGGAAGGCTGCACCAGACTCCAGTCTGATTTGACATGGCTTTCCACAGCTGGATGCCCTTCCTAATGCCAACTTCTCCGAGAATGTAATGGGTACATTTACCTGCCACCAGCAGAGGTGCCAATTTGCGTGACACCAGTATTTGACCTAACTGCAATTTTGCTCAGCTTGGTGAGTTTTCTTCTCAAGCACAACATAATACCAAAGGTCTTTTGTCATTGCCTCCATGAATCCCAACACTCGAAAGGAACTCAGTCACTTTGCCTCTGTGAGGCCCAATACTCGAAAGATTTTCTTTACCAAGTACCACAACCAGCATGTATATATATACATGCATACATACATATATATATATATATATATATATATATATATATATATATATATATATATATATATATAAAATAAAATCCAATACAAGGAAAACAGGCTCCCTTATAGGGATGGAAACATCCTATTGTTCACTGGTTTACTGGTTTAATACCTAATATAGCAGAGAAGAACTTTTTCACAATTCAAATGCTTTTATATTAAAAATACAAAAATGTAAAGAAAATAGAGATTTACAATTGTCATATTTTAATTTATTAGCTTAATATTGTATTATTATTATTATAATATAATATAATATATTATAATATGATCTAGTACAAATATAAATGTTATTATCCTACAATTGTTTCAATTCAGACCCAGTAATAAATATATAAAATTCATGTTTTGGGGTAAGAATCTCATCAGGGAAATTTTTGACAAAAATTACATGAGGAGTTTTAGATCCTAGAACACACTAAATTAAATATGTTTAATTGTAGGGTTATAATATTTATATCTATATTATATTATATCATATTATCATAATAAAATAATATGTTAATAAATTAAAATATGTCAATCGTAAAAATTTCCATTTACTTTTCATTTGGTATCATTCAGTGATGCTTTTGCTGTCAAACATACTACGTTCTTTTTAATTCATTAAAAAAATAATGAAAAATTTAAGAAACATTTTTTGCTATTATTAAGCTGGTATTTGAAATATGAATTAATATGAAATTTTCATGGATTTTCCCTAGAACTGTTTCCCCAGGCCACTGCCCTGTTACTACAGGGGAGAAAACTCATGCAGTGACATGATGCACTTACCGTATGCTAAAGGTTAATGTAGATCACTTTAGTATTCAGATTACTGCAATGCTTATTCAGCATTCAGATTACTCTAATGTAATGCTTATT
>NC_142930.1:110841190-110861190 GCF_046866305.1 Octopus bimaculoides | reverse complement strand
TAACCACTACGCCATTTGCCCATGGGCATATGGCGTAGTGGTTAAGAACCCGGGCTACTAACCCCAAGATTCCAAGTTCGATTCCAGGCAGAGTCCTGAATAATAATAATAATAATAATAATAATAATAATAATAATAATAACAACATTGAAAAATACCTTAGGAATGAGAACCCAGGTTTGAAATTTCCCCAAGACACCTGAAGAAGGCTGAAGGGTATATCAGCTGAAATGTTGTGTTAACAACAAACAGGATGTGGACAAATATCTGTCAAATGTAAATAATATAAATAATTCTTCATCTCTTAAATATAGAACAAATAGAATTTGTTCAGGGAAATTTTCCACCTGTCTTTGCTCTTCCTGTCACCTTAATATTGAACTCAGAATGTAATGGCAGACGAAATACCGCTGAGCATTTCACCCGGGATGCTAACTTTTCTGCCAGCTCGCCGTCTTAGTTGATGTTATATATTCTTTTCTACTCTGGGTACAAGGCCCAAAACCTTTAGGGAGGGGTCAGTCGATTTGGTGCCCAACTGGTACTTAATTTATCGACCCTGAAAAGATGAAAATCAAAATCAACCTCGATGGAATTTGAACGCAGATTGTAAAGACAAAGGAAATACTGCTAAGCATTTCCCCCCAGTGTGCTAACGTTTCTGCCAGCTTGCTCTCTTGAGGGAGAAGTAAAACTGAAGCCGGGGGAAACAAGAAATCTTATGCTAGTCTCTGGTACCATTTGTGGATCATTTACATAACTTCCAATAGATTTAACAGTCAAAATAGCTGCTGACGTTGAAACTTAGTAACAAGTAAGATAAGACATATTACAGAAGCAATTACTAGGAACAGTTCGCTTTTATAAATTTAATCTCACTTCTGTTATAGGTTTATTTTAAAATGCTTTCAATATTGATGTAAGATCGTTGGAAACTGACAGAAAATGGCAGAGAAAGAAAGAAATTTAAAAAAATGTGGGGAATTGTTGAGAAGTAAAGAAAAAAATTAAGCCGCGTTGAAATGAAAAGATAGAAAAATAACAAGAAGAAGTTTTGGGAAATGGGGAAATCAAATTAGAGGAACAAAAAAATGTAGATTTAGAAAAGTGTAAGAGTGAGAGAGAGGGGGAAAGTGTGTGTGTGGGAATGGGGTGGAAAATGGATTGAAAGAGGAGAAAAGGGAAGAAATGGTTGAAGAAATGGTAGAAATGTATTGAGGGAAAATTACACAAGGATAAAAAAGAAAGAAAAGTATAATGCTTGTGATGAAGTTTGGAGAGTGTAAAAGAGAGAGGAAAGAAAGTGATGCAGTTTGACAGATGTGTGACAAAGAAGGACTGAAAAGGGTCCCAGTCATGTGACAGGAAATGGTAAAAACAGACCTGGTAAAAATGAACAGATATAAAAGTATAGGGCGTGAAAGAAAAACTTCACTAATATATGTATATATATATATATATATGTGTGTGTGTGTGTGTGTATGTGTGTGTGTATATATGTGTTTGTGTGTATGTGTATCATCATCTATACACACTCACACACACATACATATACATACATATATACACATGTGTATGTATATATATATATATATATATATATATGTGTGTGTACATATATATATATATGATTGTCTGCTAACTCCAAAAGTTTTTTATTCTCTCTCTGTTAATTTCCTCGTGTTCCTTTCTGTTGAAGAGCATAGGCTTGAAACGTAAAAGACGTTCTCACCTTCACGGGTGTTAAACTAATACATCCGTTTGTTGTTTATACACCTGTCTTCATCTTTTGTTTTACTGTAAATTTCAACTATAGACATATGTGTATGTATATACATATACATATATATATATATATATATATATATATATATATATATATATATATATATACAGAGTGTTCAAAACGTCTCTCTGCAGTATTTTATTGCAAAATAAATAGTTTATTGCAAAATATATAAGACTACAAAAGAATATATTAGACTTTACAAGACTTTAAAAAAACTTTATAAGAGGTGTTGAAAGTGTCGTCCTTCATTTTCAATACATAAGTTGACTCTTCTACACGTGTTTTGAAATACATCTTGGAGAGTCAGGATGAAATGAAATTTCCTGCGGAGAGACTTTTTGAACACCCTAAATTTATACAGTTCTATATTTAAGAGATGCGGAATTATGTACATTATTTACTTTTGACGGATATTTGTTTGTTGTTGACACCAAACAAGATGAGGACAAATAACTGTCAAATGTAAATAATGTAAATAATGTACCCTAAATATATATATATGTGTGTGTGTGTGTGTGTGTGTGTGTGTGTACGTGTGTGTATGTATATGTATATATATATATATATATATATATATATATATATATATATATATATATAGAGAGAGAGAGAGAGAGAGAGAGAGAGAGAGAGAGAGAGAGAGAGAGAGAGAGATGTGTGTGTATGATGGCTTGACTGGCTGAAACTTCGAAGTCACTATCAATGATATTCTTGTTTAAGAATAATAAATTTGTACTCTACAAAAGTATAGAGTTACCGTTCAGATTAATGTGAAATCGTTTTTATTATAACTGAACATAAAAATAGAACATTAATTATACATATACAGAGAGTGAGAGAAGGCGAAAGGCAGACAGCAGACAGACAGACAGACTAACTGATACAGAGACTGAAACAAAGAGACAGAGAGAGTCGGGGGGAGAAATGAGACTCATGCTTGTGAACATAGAAAGATGAAAAGACACAGCAATTGCAATATGAAAGAGCTGATAGTGAAAAATGGTTAAAATGGTTGGAAATCAATGAATAAAAGGCTTAGAATTTATTGGAGTAAAATGGAGAATGTGTGAATAGGGAAAAAGAAAGGAGAGAGAAAGAATGAGAAGGAGAAGAAGAGGGGAAGAAAGAAAGACTGAGAAGATGACAGAAAAATGGAAGGGAGGGGTGTAGAGTTGAATAAAGGTATGAGTGAAAGACTGGGGGAAAAAAGAATGAGATAAAGCTAAAAGAGAATATTGTATAATGAAGTAGGAAAAGAAAGAGGAGACAGACAGCAGACTGATGGACTGATGAATGGATAGAAAGAGAGAGAAAGAGAGAGAGAGTTAAAGGAAGGGAGGGACAAAATGAGAGAGGTAGATAGAGAGAGTGTGAGAGAAAGAAAGAAAGAAAGAAAGAAAGATATAAAACATAGGAAGATTGAGTGAGAGAGTGGCAGCGAGAAGGAGAGAAAGAGAGGGAGAGAAAGAGAAGGAGAGGGACAAAGGGAGAGAGAGAAACAAAGATACAAAGCATAGGGAGATTGAGTGGGAGTGGCAGGAAGAGAGAGAGTGAGAGAGAGTTAAAGGGAGGGAAGGACAAAGTGAGAGAGGTAGATAGAGAGTGTGAGAGAGAGAGAAAGAAAGAAAGATACAAAACAGGAAAATTGAGTGAGAAAGTGGTAGCGAGAGGGAGAGAAAGAGAGAGAGAGAGAGAGAGAGAGAGAGAGAGAGAGAGAGGCAGATAGACAGAGGGCCAGACTGCAGAATTGATGAACAGATAGACAGATAAAGAGAGAACGAGAGAGAGTGAGAGGGGTATAGAGAGTGAGGTAGAGAGAGAAAGATGCAAAGCACAGAGACAGGGAAAGAGAGAGAGACAGACAGACAGATAAAGAGACAGTGAGTGAGAGGGATTGAGAGAGGGAGAGAGATAGATAAATTGATAGAAACAGACAGAGATAGAGAAAGAGGTAGAGAGAGAGATAAAGAGATAGGGAGCAAGGGCGAGGGAGATAGGGAGATGTGGGTTGAAATAAACAGATAAGCTGCCAAGCCCCAATAAAGGTCAATTACTCTTGTGTTTTATTAAGGAATTAATTTCAAGAATTTAAAAGCCATAAAGACTAACAAAATAATATAATAAATTTTCAAAGATGGATGTAAGAAGAAAAATCTCAGAGATCCTTACCAGGCAAATAGATCGATCAAAGATTAAATTCCATCAGAAATTGGTGCATTTTTAGAGAAATTTTCAATTAGAGAAAACAGGAGATTATTCAGTGCAGATATTTTTGTAAGGTGGGGGGGGGATAGAAAGAGACATTGTTTTGTTGTTGTGGAAATAAATACCACGCATAACAAACAAATAAGTAAATAAACAGACAAATAAATAAATAAATAAATGAATGAATAAATAAATAAATGAATGAATGAATAAGAATATGCAGCAAAGGAATGGCAGAAAATTCTAAAAATCAAAGAATCACAGTAATTTACATTTTAACTGTGTGTTTTAAGATGATATATATTTTTTTTTTGTGGGTTTCTTTCGTTTTTGTCTGTTTTTTTTTTTCGTCAATCATATCTCAAAACGTGGAGAAATATTTCTTAATAATAATAATAATAATGATGATGATATTAATAATAATAATAATAATGATGATGATGATAATAATAATAATAATAATAATAATAATAATAATGATATTAATAATAATAATAATAATGATGATAATAATTATAATAATAATAATAATAATAATAATAATGATATTAATAATAATAATAATAAGAAGAAGAATGATGATGATAATAATAATAATAATAATAATAATAATAATAATAATAATAATGGTAATGATAATAATAGTAATAATAATGATATTAATAATAATAATAATAACGATAATAATAATGATAATAATAAAAATAATAATAAAAGAATAGTAGCAATGCTAGTAGTAGTAGTAGTAGTAGTAGTAGTAGTAGTGATAATAATAATAATAACAATAATAATAATAATAAGAAGAAGAAGAAGAATGATAGTATTAATGATGAGAATAAATACAGGAACTGTAATGAAATGGCTGATTATTACGCAAAAGGAACCATTAAATAATCTGTCTTCATGAATGCTGAACGATATTAATAGTAAGATGTTTACTGAACGCCATAAACATTGTGTAAAGGATTTAAGAAGTGCTGCTTAAATGACAGTTTGGTATAATAGACGAAGAGCTAACGTATCCAAAATATGGCTCATGAACTCTTCTTTTTTCCTTGATAATCAGTAATGTGTATGTGTTGTTGTAAGTGCAGGTGTGGTGGTGTGGTTAAAAAGCTTGCTTCCCAACCATGTGATCTGAAGTTCGGTCTCACTGTAAGGCAGTCCAAGCAAGTGTCTTCACCTGTAGTTTGAGGCTAAAGAAATGTTGAACGTGGTTTGAATGAAGCTTGCCTCCATCTTTGGAAACAAAGAACTTTGTCGTATGAATAATATGAGCACTAGAAAATAGCATAAAGAGGTCTTTAAAAATTCTAAGTTAACTAAACAACATTATTTACATTATTTACATTATTTGTCCTCATTTTGTTTGTTGTTAACACAAAGTTTCATCTGATATACCCTCCAGCCTTCATCAGGTGTCTTGGGAAAATTTCGAACTTGGGTTCTCATTCTTAAGGTATTTTACGATGTTGTTGTTATTATTATTATTATTATTATTATTATTATTATTATTGAGTGAGAGAGCAGGGTATGCCGTCAAAGTGACACCGGGTTAAAATATACGAAGCCCAGTATACCCATCATGACTACCCGTCTGATAAGAGTACACCAGGCACATGCATCACAACCATATGTGCGCGATATGGTAATCTCATATCAAGATAAACAGTGCATGACCTGGCAGGTGGAGCCCAGTTAGAATTTTCTTCAGGTTGAGTAGCCCATCCTGCTCAAAAGATCCCTGAATAAGGTGTGCTTAAGGATGTTGAGCAAGACACCTATGTTTCCAAACGCGAATTATTCAAACCCCAAAGAATTCCTCTCAACACATGGCTATGATGCTCCCCCACTACTTCTGCTCATGATCAGAGATGCACATATCATCAGCCACCAAGGGACATGTTCAACTGGTTAAGGTCAAACAACTGACAAGCAAATCTGTGATATTAAGCAGAATATTTGCTGTAGCGCATCTTTTAATACCAAGACAAAGCAATGTACATGATAACACTTCCAATCAGTTAAGATCAGAAGCCATGAGAGCCACCGCCTAGCACTGCATCAGGGCATTATTATTGTTATTATTATTATTATTATTATTATTATTATTATTATTATTATTATTATTATTAATTACTCAGGTGACTGCCTGCATTTTTTTAGTTCTATATTTAAGAGATGAGGAACTATGTACATTATTTACATTATTTATATTTGACGGAATTATAATAATAACAATAATAATAACAGCATTGAAAAATACCTTAGGAATGAGAACCCAGCTTCGAAATTTCCCCATGACACCTGATGAAGGCTGGAGGGTATATCAGCCGAAACGTTGTGTTAAAAACAAACAAGATGAGGACAAATATCCGTCAAATGTAAATAATGTACATAATTCCTCATCTCTTAAATATAAAACTGTATTATTAAAATACAAATGCAATATATGAAATTGGAGAAATCCTTTTAAAAACCATCAGTAAAAATGAATATCTATCTGTATTTACACACACACTTATGACTGTGTGGTAAGTAGCTTGCTTACCAACCACATGGTTGTGGTTTCAGTCTCACTACCTCGCACCTTGGGAAAGTATTTTCTACTATAACCTCAGGCCGACCAAAGACTTGTGAGTGGATTTGGTAGACGGAAACTGAAAGAAGCCCGTCATATATATATATATATATATATATATATATATATATATATATATATATGCACATGTGTGTGTGATTGTGTGTCTGTGTTTGTTCCCCCTCCATTGCTTGAAAACTGATGCTGGTGTGTTTACTCCCCCTTAACTTACAGTTCAGCTAAAGAGAACCAACAGAATAAGTCCTGGAGTCAATTTCTTCGACTAAAGGCAGTGCTCCAGCATGGCCACTGTCACATGACTAAAACAAGTAAAAGAATAAAGAATTTGCTTACCAACCACATGGATCAGGGTTCAGTCCCACCACGTGGCACCTTGGGCAAGTATCTTCTACTATAGCCTCAGGCTGACCAAAACCTTGTGAGTGGATTTGGTAGACGGAAACTGAAAGAAGCCCGTCATATGTATGTGTGTGTGTGTGTGTTTGTGTGTCTGTGTGCCCCTTACCAACGCTTGACAACAGATGCTGGTGTGCTTGCATCCCTGTAACTTAGCGGTTTGGCAAAAGACACCAATAGAATAAGTACTAGGCTTACAAAGAATAAGTTCTGGTGTCGATTTGCTAAAGGTGGTGCTCCAGCATGGCCACAGTCAAATGACTGAAATAACTAAAAGAATAAAAGAATACATACATACATATATATATATATATATATACACACACACATATGCAGGATTCTTTCAAAAACCAAATATATTTGGTCAGACTTGTAGAAAACTTTTTATCCAGATATTTATATTACTTCTTATGTATGTAAAATCTCATTTACAATTTATTTTCCTTTAACCCAATGTATGTTTTGTGCCAGTTGTTGTTATCAATCTGTAATTTCATGCTTTCCTTAAGGCCAAGCAATTACCACTGAGAAAACGTTTTCCAAGATCCATTTAATTACAAGTAGAAGGTTGAACATTATTACTGATATTATAGAACCATTTAACATCAAATTGGTTAACACAAGGAAAGTTTTTAAAGGATAGTCAATCTTCAATATGCTATTATTGAAGATCCAACAATATTTATGTCCTTCTGAGAGGAAAAAAAAACTTGAAATGACACGAAAGAATCCCCTAGCTAGGATGGCATTTATATTAAAACTGAAATTTGGATTAAATCATACATTTTCCCACTTTCTTTTTCTATTCCTATTTCTAAGCTGAGCTAGCAATATATTGGATTTGTTCCATAAACACTCCTTTGGAGCACCTAGTTGTAACAAGATCATGCAGTGGCAAAGGTGGTTTCAACCATTCATTAGTAAGTAATGTGTTTAGATAATGCCAAAAAACCAATTCTGAAGAATGGTAGGCTGGTGATTCGACTCTGTTAGTAAAAAAATTTTCTGATTTGGTTCCCAGTAAAAAACGAATATAGAAACATCTAGAAAATTTACTACACTAAGCTAAACTTGTTTAATCCATATTAGATGTTCATATTCCTTAAGGCTATCAATCCGTCATCCCTTTATATCCCACTTCTTAAATTAAGATTTTTGTACAGAGAATTTAGAATATATTAGTTCATACAATCTTGCCCAGCTCATTACCATCAAATCCATGCAAAGTAACATCAAACAACATGCAGCTTCTTTTTTTCTTAAACCAGGTTGGATTGTCAGATAATAATAATAACAACAATAATAATGATAATAACAACAGTTTCAAATTTTGGTACAAGGCCTGCAATTTCAGAAAGGGGTGACCTCAGTTTTCAACTGCTACTTATTTTATCAACCCAGAAAGTATGAAAGGTAAAGTCTACCTTGGTGGAGTTTGAACTCAGAACATTAATACATAAGCATTTACCTGGCATGCTAACAATTCTGCCATGATAATAATAATAATAATAAAATTAATGATTTCAAATTTTGCCACAAGGGCAGCAATTTTGGGGGAGAGGTGAGTCAATTACATCAACCCCAGTGTTCAACTGTTACTTATTTTATTGATCCCAAAATGATGGAAGGTAAAGTCGACTTTGGTGGAATTTGAACTCAAGACGTAGCCCTTGCCAGCTATTCCACTGATTCCTCCAATCCTAGCATCCCCATCAAGTCCTTAGTCCTCCTCTTATCAAACAGCCTCATCCCACACATTTCTCTCGCCATTGTACTCTCGGTCCTTCTCAAACTTGCCATCTTTCTCTCGCCCTCAAACGCCATGTCTCACTCCCATACAGCATCGCAGCTCTCACACCTTTCCTTTCGTATTCAATGAGAACCTTTTCCCATATAACAATGCTCTACATTCCCTGAACTTCACCCAGCCAGGTCTTGCTCTTGCTGTCACAGCTGCTTCATATCCACCACCTACATCCACCCGATCTCCCAAATAACAAAACCCTCTCACTGTCTCCACCTCATCACATAGTGTTTCGACTGACTTTGCCAGCCCTGCAGCTCCTTTCTCACATCTTCCACAAACAAACTCTCTTGCCAGTCTTGGGGTCACCTTTTTCATTTCCGTACATCTAACATCTAAACACCACCACAAACACTCTAGATATATATGATAATATCTTTCTATCTATCTATCTATCTATCTATCTATCTACTTATCAATCAATCTATCTATTTTTAAACGTACATGCATACATATATATATATATATATATATATATATATATATCTATATATATACCAACAAAAAAATCCAGAGAAATCTATGAAGGTAGAGTCAGTAAATCCAATGGTAATCCGGATGGCGAGCTGGTATGTGCATGAGGAGAGGTGCTACCCACATTCGCCATGCTGGACCACTGAAATCTACAAGTGTTTTTCGTTCTTTCTCTGTTTATTTTCTCTTATTCTTTTCTGGTGAAGAGCATAGGCTCAAAACATAAAAGACTTTTCCATTCTTCCTGAGCATCAAACTAATACACTTGCTTGTTGTTCATTCACCTGTCTTCGTCTTTTGCTTTTCTGTAAATTTCAACTACATATATATATATATATATATATATATATATACAAACACACACACACAAGGGGTGCTGAAAAGTTGCTGACTTTGGGTAAAAGAAAATACAGGAGGATCAGTTAATAATGATTTTATTCAACATTTTCTCTTCTCAGATTCACACACTTATTGAAGTGGTCCTTCAGTTTGCCTAAGCCCTCTAAAATAACTTGGAATGTTGGGTCTCAAACCAGGCCTTTCACGAAACCCTTAAAGACAGGGACCTTTCATCACTTGCATCTGTGTTTTTTTGTATATTCAACCCCCTGTATGCAAATTCCTTGCGCAGATGATTTAATTGATCAAACAACTGAACAGTCATCAGTGAAACTGATGGAGATCCATTTCCAGAGAATATATAATATACATACATACGCTGCATATATTTATATTCCATGTATATTTTCTTGGTGTATCTCTAATGGAATTTATATAATGTTTTCCAACACTTGATAAAATTCAATCCCAGACATCCAGAAACAATTCTTAAAAACCATTCTTGTTTCTAAATTTAGAGAGTTCTGAAAATGTTCTGCTATAACCCATTTCTTTACCTTCTTTTCCTCTTCCATGTGTTTTGCATTTCCTACCGTTTCCAAGAATATCTCTCCACTTGATCTTGTCTTTGAGATTTATATATGTATATATATATATATATATAAAAATATGTATATATATATATATATATATATATATATATATGTTTCTTTACACCTTTTTATATCCATTACTGTATCGCTGACGACAATCTATGCAAACTTTCAATGGAGATAATTAGGTTTACCTTCAAATTATTCCAAATCCAGAAAGATTTTTCTTCCAAGTCAAAAGAAAATGCAAGCAAAGCAAAATGAATAAATAAATAAATAAAATAATAAATGAATAAAGTTACGATGTTTTGATTTCTCATCAAATGAGTCGAGGAAGTAAATGAATCTGATAGCTTCTCTTGATATTGGTGAATAAACACTGCTTGTATCACAGTTGTTGTTGCTGCTGCTACTACTACTACTATTACTACTACTAGGATTACCAGCGCCACCATCATGACTGCTACCTTCATAATAATAATAATAATAATAATAATGAGGAGGAGGAGGAGGAGGAGGAGGAGGCGGAGGAGGAGGAGAAGAAGAAGAAGAAGAAGAAGAAGAAGAAGAAGAAGAAGAAGAACAGCAGCAGCAGCAGCAGCACCACCACCACCACTCAGAGGGTGCAAACCTCCACCAAGGCAACACCAATGTCCTCTCAACGATTAGCCAGAGATGATTTTTAAAATGAGAATATCTGAAATAAACTCAACTGCTCTCACAAACGAGAATACTAAAAATGAACCTGACTGCTCTTAGAAATTAAAAAAACAACAGAAAAATAATCCAGAATCCTTGCCCGTTACCAGATCAATCCCAAAATCTAATCAGTTTGTGCCAGTCACGTGGCCAAACATCCCTGGAAGTTTCATCTGAACCCATTCATCAGTCCTTGAGATATCTTGTCCACAGACAAACAAACATCACTGAAAACAATACCTCTGCCTTAGCGAAGGCAGAGGTAATAATAAGGATTTTATTTATTTGCCACAAGGACGAAGGATGAGTGGGACAATACAGAAACAAACATAAAGTGTGAACATTTATATATAATATTGAAATGACATTCTGTTGTGTCTGGGGAGAGCCATTCTCTTTTGGTGCCTTATAATTTAACACACTCACCGGTAAAATTTTCGCTCATTTAATTATTTATTTTTCTAAAATTTTCGTTGTGTCTTGCAACCATTCAATAGTTAAATGTATCCAGATAAAAAAAGAGAGTCAACAACTATTGAAAAGGTTGCAAGAGGCAATGAAAATTTTAGAAAAATAAATAGGTAAATGAGTGGAAATTTTACCGGTGAGTGTGTTGAATTATAAGGCACTAAAAGAAAATGACTCTCCCCAGACACAACAGAATATGCTTCAACACACGAACTCACATAAAGAATCTTGCAAACCAAATCCAAAAACGAAATGAAATGATAAAAAATAAAAAAAGCAGCAGTTATAATGCAGAAAGAGTAAGGTTACTGTATCTAATAATAATGTTATTTCATTTGCCAAGAGTGAAAAAAAAAAAAAAAAAAAACATTAGTTTTATCTCTCTTCAGAGTGGAAACGAAAACAATTCCAATATCTGATACATATGTTAAATTTAGCGTCAGTAGATGTTAAGATTAAATCTATTCTTTCCATGTTATTTGAATGTTTGTCAATGGAAGAAGGTAAAGCGTTTGGTGTGTAACAGTTAACATCTTGTAATTTAAAGGAAAATGGATATAAATTTCCAGAGAGCACTGGATTAGTTTGTGTGTGAGTGAACTTAGGTTAGCCATAGGATGGAAAGAAAGTTTAGCCATCACTCGCAAGTGAGTGGGATTGGGTTGCTTGGTACTGTGCTGTTTGGTCATTGGGTTAGGTGGTAGTAAGTTGGCTTTCCCACTACGTGGTTCCGTTTTCTGGCTTTAGTTGGATTACATGGTACTTTGGGTAAGTGTCTTCTGCTATGGCCTTGAGCTGATCAAAAACTTGTAAGTGGATTCGGTAGAGGGAAACTGATAAGAAGCTTCTTGCATATATGCATGCATATGTGTGTGTGCGCATGTATCCAAGTGTGTGTGTATTTGTATGTGTGGGAGTGCGTGTGTGCATGTATGTGTGCATGTATGTGTGTATGTGTGTGCATGCACGTGTGTCAGTTTTTGTGTGTGCGTGCATGCCTGCATGTATGTATGTGTGTACGTGCACGTGTATGTGTGTGAATTCATGGATGCATATATGTATGCATGTGTGTATGTGTGTGCATGCGTGCAAGTATGTGTGTATGTATGTGTGTGCATGCATGAGTACGTGTGTATGTGAGCGCACATGTGTACTTGTGTGTTTGTGTGTGCCTGCGTGCATTTGTGTTTATGTTTGTTTCCCACCACCATTTAACAGCCAGCATTGGTTTGTTTATGTTTCCATAACTTAGCAATTCAGAGAAAGAAAAATGTTAGGGGAGAGAGTAACTGATTACATCGACCCCAGTGGGCAACTGGTACTCACCTTATTGACCCTAAAAGAGATAAAAGGCAAAGTCTACCTCAGCACCATTTGAACAACAAAACAGAAAACCAGAAGAAATGCTTTTTGAAACATTTTGTCTGGCACACTCACAATTCTGCAGGTGTTTTTGCTCTAAATAATGGCAAAAACGATGAAGATTTCAAAGGCGGGAAGCTGGCAGAATTATTAGTGTGCAGGGCAAAATACTTAGCAGCATTTCGTCCAACTTCACTGAGTTCAAATTCAACCTAAGCTCGACTTTGCTTTTCATCTTTTTCTGTGTTGATAAAATAAGTACCAGTTACGTACTGGAGTGAATGTAATTGACTTTCTTTTATTTGTTTATTCTTTTACTTGTTTCAGTCATTTGACTGTGGCCATGCTGGAGCAGTGTCATTCGTCATACAGATTGACTCCCGGGACTTATTCTTTGTAAGCCTAGCACTTATTCTACCAGTGTCTTTTGCTGAACTGCTAAGTTATGGGGATGTAAACACACCAGCATCGGTTGTCAAGCGATGGTGGGGGGACAAACACAGACACACAAACATACACATACACACACACATATATATATATATATATATATATATATATATATATATATATATACGATGGGCTTCTTTCAGTTTTCATCTACTAAATCCACTCACAAGGCTATAGTAGAAGACACTTGTTGAAGGCACCACACAGTGAGACTGAACCCAGAACCATGTGGTTTGGAAGCAAGCTTCTTACCACACAGCCATGCCGGTGCCTACTACACACTTCCCCAAAATTGCTGGCCTTGTGCCAAAATTTGAAACCAATAATTATTACAGATTCAACTCATGGCACAAGGCCAGCGATTTCTAAAGATGCAATAATTGTTGCAAGAGGTTGGGATATTGAAGGGTTTTTACGGTCCTGAAGGAAACTTGTACTTGGAATGTAAGCTGCAGAGAATTTTGTTACACCTTTTGAAGTTCCAATAAATAAATCCCATGAATGAATTGTCTCACTTTTAAACTAACCACACTGGAAATTAACAAGTTAAACGAACGATATTATGATATCAAATATTTAAACTGTATCATAGTAGAGCTACACAGCATGCATTGTATAATGTTGCATAATTTGGCCCACCTTTCAAAAGGTACTATACATTGTTATCCGATAATTTCAGAAATTTCTAAATCCACCTTATTTACTTTCCATTCAACTTTGAGAAATACACACACACAAGCACACACACACACAAACACACACACACACATGCGCACCATTGCAGTCTCATTTCCAGAGGGGAATGTAATCAAAATGTCACCTAGACAATATATTTGTGCTATAATTTTAATATAATATTTGACAGATAATTAAATCTGTTGTCACCAGTTTCCATGGACCGAAGCACATGTCATCCACTTTGCAGAAGGAAATTCATTTGCAATTCTCTGGTTATTTAAGAATACCAGAATGGAAACAGAATTCATCCGTAGAGTTTACAGGTAAACATTATATATTTATACATGTATATAGTTGCTCAAATATTAGATGCCTTTACATTTGATGATGATGATGCATATCACTACATATATAATCTAAACTTTAATATTTAATGCATGTAAGGTGCCGAGCTGGCAGAAACCTTAGCACGCCATGTGAAATGCTAAGCGGTATTTCGTCTGTCTTTATGTTCTGAGTTCAAATTCTGCTGAGGTCGACTTTGCCTTTCATCCTTCCAGGGTCGATACATTAAGTACCAGTTGCATACTGGGGTTGATCTAATCGACTGGTCCCCTCTCCAAAAAAATTATGGGCCTTGTGCCAGGAGTAGAAAAGATTATTTTAAGGCAGCAAGCTGGCAGAAACATTAGCACACTGGGTGAAATGCTAAGTAGTATTTCGTCTGTCTTTATATTCTGAGTTCAAATTCTGCCAAGGTCGACTCTACCTTTCATCCTTTTGGGGTCGATAAATTAAGTACCATTTGTGTACTAGGGTTGATTTAATCGACTGGTCTCCTTCCCCAAGATTCCAGGCCTTGTGCTTGGAGGAGAAAAGAATAATTTATGCAACCGTGAGCTGGTAGAAATATTAGCAGGGCAAGTGAAATGCTTAGCAGTACTTCAACTGTCTTTACATTCTGAGTTCAAATTACACCAAGGTCGACTTTGCCTTTCATCCTTTTGGTGGCGATAAATTAGATACCAGTTGCATACTGGGGTCAATCTAATTGACTGGCCCCCTCTCCCCCAAATTTCGGGCCTTGTGCCAAGAGTAAAAAGGAATATTTAATGCATGTAATGTAGCAAGCTGGCAAAATTGTAAGCATGGGGGTAAAATGCTTAGCAGCATTTTGTCTGTCTTCACCATGTTCTGAGTTCAAATTCTGCTGCGGTCGATTTTGCCTTTCCTCCTTTTGGGGGTTGATAAAATAAGTACCAGTTGAAAAATTGGGGTTCATGTAATTGACTTGACTCCTTTTCCCTGAACTCACTGGCCTTGCCTTGTGTCAGAATTTGAAATCAATATCTACTGTAAGTGATCTCTTTTGGTACACCTGTATTGTATTTATTGAGTAGATAGAAGACCAATGCAAATGTTTGTTGAGGTGGGGTGGGGTTCAGCATCATTTCTTGAGTATCATAAATGCTATCTGTTGGTAAAAGAAATGAAGGTTAGCACATTTAAGAAAATGGCAGGAGGATGTGATGGAGGAATTGCATTTCGTTGCATACTACCAACAGATATATATATATATATCATCATCATTTAACGTCTGCCCTCCATGCTAGCATGGGTTGGATGATTTGACTGAGGACTGGCAAACCAGATGGCTATGCCAGGCTCCAATCTGATTTGGCAGAGTTTCTACAGCTGGATGCCATTCCTAACGACAACCACTCCAAGAGTGTAGTGGGTGCTTTTATGTGCCACTGGCATGAGGGCCAGTCTAGTGGTACTGGCAACAGCCATGCTCAAATGGTGTTTTTTACGTGCCACCTGAACTGGAGTCAGTCCAGCGGCACTGGCAATGACCTCACCCGAATGTTTTGTTCACGTGCCACCGGTACAAGTGCCAGCAAGGCGACCCTGGTAACGATCACGCTCAAATGGTGCTTTTTACGTGCCACCAGCACAGAAGCCAGACAGCTGCTCTGGCAATGATCCCACTCGGATGGAGCTGTTAGCACTCCACTGGCACGGTGACCAGTCATCGAATTTGGTTCAATTTCGATTCGATATATATATATATATATATTAATAAATTTCAGGTCAGTAAAATATTATTTAGAAATTTTTTTTACCACTAGCTTGTAGAAAAACCAGTCAATAGACTATATATTATTCATTATATATGCAGTGTACATTTAAACACATAAGAGATGGCCATAATCGGACATCTAAACTGCCAGAAGGAGTAGTTAAAATCCAAACCACAATTTAGGGGTAATTTCGAAAGGAAATGAAAAATAAAAACATTTACCATCTATTTCCTGGACCATGGTTTCAAGCTATCTTCAGTAAATAAAGTAATTTGCTAGGCGAAGCTCTCATCAGCAGGAAAGCCAAAGATTAACATATAAGCCCGAGGCAATGCAGAACATGCCTCGTGCTTATATGTTATAATCTTTCAAATCCACCATGCAAGTGCAGTTTTTTATCAGCAGCAAATAGAAATAATGCTGATTTTCTTTCAAAATTAGCCAAAAAAATTTCTAAATAATATTTTACTACCCTGAAATTTATTAATAATAATTATTTTGGCTAATTTTGAAAGAAAATCGGTATTATTTGCTGCTGATAAAAATATTTACTCTCACTATTCCGAGGAGTGCACCTTGTCGAACTGCCCCATCAATGACCCTGAATTGTGCCAGAGGACCTACGTTGTATATGAGATTATCTGGGACAAATGTGGCACATCGGCAACATTCGTTAATTTCTTGAAAATGGGGTCATAACCCTGAAATTTTGAATACAAGGTAAGTCTACGTTAATTCACATATTTGTTTTCTTGTGATTTACCTGGCATTCACTTCATATTGTTTTGGCCTTACCCACAATCCTTTATACAATATATATACAGGGTGATTCAGAAGTCACCATACATAGGAAAAATTTATTTTTTTATAAGAAACATTTACATTAAAAAAAATTGTTTCTTATAAAAAAATTAATTGTTCTTATGTATGTCGACTTTTGAATCACTTTGTATATGTATATATAAATATATATATATATATGACAGGCTTCTTTCAGTTTCTGTCTACCAGATTCACTTACAAGGCTTTGGTAGGCTCAAGGCTATATTAGAAGACACTTGTCCAAGGTTCCATGCAGTGGGACTGAACCTAGGACCATGTGGTTGGGAAGCAAATTTCTTACCTCACATCAGCATCTAGTTTATATTTACAGAATTGTTTCTATTCTTATTTAAATTTTCCTCTGAATTTTCATTCACTTCAAGATGTAATTTCGTTTTACTACTCTAACAGGAAGATAAAAAAAATAAATTCTGAAATGCTGCTAGTAATCATTCATTGAACTTTCAATAAATAATTACCTGTATCCATAATGTTTAATTACACTGAATCATTGCCTTCCATTTCCTGACACTCATGTTACTGATCGGAAACATTCGAGTCCGTAATTGAAGACAACTTCCTGCAAGTAACTTCTCACTTGCCATTGCAAAGCCCTAATAATTAAGATGCATTACATTGAGCAAGGAGGCTTGGTTTGCATTTACACTTGCTGTAAGTATTTGCTTGTAAAATCTACATTTAAGGTGAAAACATGTTTGCAAAAGTCATCAGTAATACTATAACATGATTGCAATGTATTTTATTTTCCCTTCCTTATGTCTCTCCTCTTTTATGTTATCAATAAATCACATGACAATGTCAGAGCAACCTTTAAAACTTGTATTGATCTTACAAAATATAAATCTTACCAAAAGTTCTTCAGAAGACAGACTATTTATCTTGTATAGTTGTATATTTTTCATTTCTCCCACTTTTTACAAAACCTGTCTGCTGATATAGGAATGAACCAATCACTTGACTTCTCCTGATTTGAGGCATTTATCAATGCGTGACCACATCAATTTATAACGTTCGTATTCTTCCCAATGGTCTTACTCCTCACCTGGCCATCCCTCATGAATGTCATCAAAACATATATCAATGTTACAGAGCTCCAATCGCTTCTTGGCCATTTGGTTAAGACCGAAATATAATATTATCGAACTGCATCGGGCTAATCAATCTGAAGACGGTGAACTGGTAGAATTGTTTGAGTGTAAGATGACTGTCTATTCATTCTGGATCACTGGTTCCACGGTTCAAATCTTGCTGATGTCAATTCACCTTTCATTCTTTCAAGGTTCATAAAGTGTCATTTAATTAATAAAGGCAAGATGCTTGTTCTTTGCAAAGTGCTAAAAATGCTATATAGCTTTGGATATTCATTTAATTAAGAACGTGTCTTGCATTAAGACTAAATGAACAAAAAGTTTCTTTGGTAACAGTAATTTTGTTGTTGTGAGAGACGAAGAATGAGTGACCATCAACTGCTATGGTTTATTAATAAACAGTAATTTATGATGGCTTTTAAAAGAGATTTGATTGTGATGGCTTACAAACCAGGATGGCTTGTAACAAAGACTTTTACCGTTATGAAATATAACAGCAAATTATGAATCCTTATGTATTTTCAATGTTTATAAAACTCACTGAAGTTAATTTAGCTGAAACAAGGAAAAATATTAAAAAATATGCAAATTAAGTTGTAATAATCATGAATGATATATGAGCTGTAACGTTGGTGATTTCTGGGGTGTTTGCTGTAGAATAATTGATCTGTACAACTGTTATATATAGCTGTTGGTTAAAGACAGCTATCACAAGTTGGTAGTATTAACGCTTGAAGGTGACATGACTGACTCTACTGGTCACATCACAGTCTGTGGTCAGTTTGTAGATATAAAATCAGAGATGTTGAGGCAAGACTCTGTAGAGACGCATCAGTCTGTAAAAAAGCTAGTGTTGTTAAGTGTGAGCTCTGTGGAAAAAAGTCTCATGTCTATAGAAGGCAAGACTCTGTAGAGAAGCATCGGTCTGTAGAAAAGCCAGAGCTGTTAACATTGAGCTCTGTGGAAAAGTGTCAAAGTCTATAGAGAAACATTTCTTTCATAATATTCTGCACCTAAAACGGTCAATTGTCTGCAGCAGTCCATTTCTTGTATAATCTTCACTTTAATACTACTTATTAGATTATAATAAAACTTGCATAATCTTGGCAAGAACAGAATATTAAATCATAAACATGGATGGTATGAACTTGGATTGTGAAATGCCATCAGCAAACAAGTTTAATTCAGAAGAAAGTAGCAATTCTTTGCTCGTACTACCTAACCTCATAGAATATAGGGTACCTCTTCTGCAACAATAAATCTGGTGCTGTCCTGTACCAAGGTACCTCAACTCCTCTCCCTATGAAATTTTAGGTGGCAAGAGTGGCTCTGTGGTAAGTAGTTTGCTTACCAACCTCATGGTTACGGATTCAGTCCCACTGCATGGCACCTTGGGCAAGTGTCTTCTACTATAGCCTCGAGCTGACCAAAACCTTGGATTTGGTAGACAGAAACCGAAAGAAGCCTGTCGTATATATATATGTATATGTGTGTGTGTATGTGTGTATGTCTGCACTTGTGTCCTCCCCCTAACATCGCTAGACAGCTGCACTCTTCTTTTAATTTTGACTCTATATCTTCGGGAGGAGTTACCTCAATCCTTTCTATATTAACCAAAATGAAGTAGATTGACAAATTTATTTTTTGAACCCGTTGAAGACACAGAAGATGTTGATATATCATTCACTAGATAAGAAATGGCACTCTTCTTTTAATTTTGACTCTATATCTTCAAGAGGAGTTACCTCAATCTTTTATATGTTAATCAAAATGAAGTAGATTGACAGATTTATTTTTTGAACCAGTTGAAGACACA
This sequence comes from Octopus bimaculoides, assembly GCF_046866305.1. NCBI lineage: Eukaryota > Metazoa > Mollusca > Cephalopoda > Octopoda > Octopodidae > Octopus > Octopus bimaculoides. Next base: position 110,841,500 of record NC_142930.1, on the reverse strand, counting down.
CAAGATGTTGATATATCATTCACTAGATAATTTATCGAGGTCGATAAATTAAGTACCAGTTGCATATTGGGGATCAATGTAATTGACTCATCCTCTCCCGCAAAACTGCTGCCCTTGTGGCAACATTTGAAATCATTATTGTTGCTGTTGTTGTTGTTGGTGTTGTTGTTGTTGTTGTCGTCATCATCGTTTAACATCTGTTTTCTATACTGGCATAGGTTGAATGGTTTGACTGGGAACTGGCAAGCCAAGAGGCTGCACCAGACTCCAATCTGATCTGGCAGAGTTTTCTACAACTGGATGCCCTTCC
>NC_142930.1:110803690-110836190 GCF_046866305.1 Octopus bimaculoides | reverse complement strand
ACCTAAATAAATATCATTATGATATATATTATACAGTTATTATATATATATATATATATATATACCCACACTAGCATGAAAGGCAGACGTTAAACAATGATGATGATGATGATATGTGTGTGTAGATATATGTATATGTACATACATATATATATATATATATATATATATATATATATATATATCTTTACATATATGCTATATATTACCATTCTTGATAAATATCATTGGCTGATTACATATCTCCAAAGGACCAATCACAAGTTCACGGCAGGTTCGATGGACAAGAGAAGTGACGTAAATGCTTTTCAGCTTCTTGCCCATGTTTATATCCATTGCTTATAAACATCAGCAACAGACACACACACACACACGCACACAGACACACACACACACATACAGGTGATGACAATGATGAAGCTGCTGCTGCTGCTACTGATGATGATGATGAGGAGGAGGAGGAGGAGGATGGCAATGTTGAGGACAATGACTACAACAATGATTATTATGTTGATTACGATGATGATGATGATGATGTTGTCAAATGACTGACAGAGATCTTCTGTTGCCAAATATTTCCTGAAAGTTTAATAAATTGAATCATGATAGCACAATTACATAATAAGTGATTCAGATTTCAACAGGACTTGTTGTGTTCGCTTTTTAACAACTAATATATTCAACCTCATAAATTCACTTCTAATTAAGCAATGTAGAGGTAATGAATAGAAACCGTACAACAGAAATTTTGTTAGCAATATATAACTGAATAAGTTTATGAATATTGGTGTGTATGTGTGTGTGTGTATGAAATCGAGAGAGACACAGAGAGACACAAAGAGTGAGAGAGAGAGAGGTGATATGTGTGTATCTGGTGGTGGTGGTGGTGGAGATTAAGTATTGGTGTATGTTTGTGAATGCTTGTTCCATAAATTCATAAAGTTTTCATATAAACAGCCTTTACAAATGCTGCATTACTTATGGAACATTTTCATAGACATTTTTGCACAATTAACTATTTATTCTATCTCAGAAAAAATGTTTTTCTCTTTCTCTTTTACATGTTTCAGTCAATACACTGCAGCCATGCTGGAGCACCACCTTTAGTCGAGCAAATCAATCCCAGGACTTATTCTTTGTAAGCCTAGTACTTATTCTATTGGTCTCTTTTGCTGAACCGCTAGGGTACAGGGACGTAAACACACCAACATCGGTTGTCAAACGATGTTCGCAAGACAAACACAGACACACAAACACACAGACACACAAACACACAGACACATACACACACATACATATATATACATATATACAACAGGCTTCTTTCAGTTTCCGTCTACCAAATCTACTCACAAGGCTTTGGTCGAGGCTATAGTAGAAAACACTTGTCCAAGGTGCCACGCAGTGGGAAGGAACCCGGAACCATGTGGTTGGTAACCAATCTACTTACCACACAGCCATTATTATTATCATTATCATTATTATTATTATTATTATCATTATTATCATTATTATTATTATCATTATTGAGGCGGTGACCTGGCAGAATCGTAAGCACACCGGGTGAAATGCTTAGCAGTATATCGTCTGCTGCTATGTTCTGAGTTCGAATCCTGCCAAGGTTGACTTTGCCTTTTATCCTCTCAGGGTCGATAAATTAAGCACAAGTGGAACACTGGAGTTGATGTAATCAACTAGTCCCCTCCCAACAAATTTGAGGCCTTGTGCCTCCAGTAGAAAGGATTATTATTATTATTATTATCATTATTATTATTATATGAAGGCAGTGAGCTGGTAGAAACATTAGCACAACAGGCAAACTGCTTAGTGGTATTTCATGTGTCTTTACATTCTGAGTTCAAATTCCACCAAGGTCGACTTTGCCTTTCATCCTTTCAAGGTTCATAGATTAAGTACCAGTTGCGTATTGGGTCGATCTAATTGACTGCCCCACCTCCACTCCCACTCCCACCAAATTTCAGGCCTTGTGCCTACAGTAGAAAAGATTATTATTCATCATCATCATCATCATCATCGTTTAACGTCCGCTTTCCATGCTAGCATGGGTTGGACGATTTGACTGAGGACTGGTGAAACCGGATGGCAACACCAGGCTCCAGTCTGATTTGGCAGAGTTTCTACAGCTGGATGCCCTTCATTAATATTATTTTTATTATTAATTTAGATTATATTTAACAAAAAGATGCTGGAGAGGTTGATGACAAAGAATCCTACAAAGAAACAAATATTTTGGATTAAGAGGATTAAAAGGATTAAACAAGAATGCCATGTAATGGAAACAGCTAGTGTGTTTCTGATGATTGAAATATGTTTTCTTAATCTCGTAGTTTCAAAGAATTTGCATGGGACAGGACAATGTCTGTGAAAATTTTCAATGTAACAAGAATAACTAACAAAACAGAAAGCTAATAAATCTCCGGATTATAGATTAGCTATCAATAAATTTATGAGAAGTCCAAAACAGATGAATATTGTCTTGTCAGCAAAATATCCTCTCTAGTCTGTATTACTTTTAATATTTATGAATGTATGTTTAATCCATTAGTAGCATTTCGACAAAGTAATAAAAGATATTTGTATTATTATCATTATTATTATAACTATTATTATTATTATTATCATCATCATCATCATCATCATCATTATTATTATTCGGAAGTTTATCACGTGCTTTCATTGCACTACCAAGTGCAGCTCTGTGTGCCTTGAGTATGTGTTGTGGTTTGTGTGGTGATGTTATTATTTTCATTGTATTGAAAGTGCTTTACATAGGATGTGTGCAGTGCCTAGCAGTGCTATTTTCTGTATGTTATATGTAGTCATAAGTCCTGGTGTTTTGGTTATGTATTTGTCCATATGCTTTTTAATCATACCTATGACACCTCTTATTATACAGACTGTTTCTGTTATTAAGCTTCACATTTCGGTTATCTCTATTTCCATATCTTTGTAATTTGAGAGTTTCTCTGTTTCTTTTAGAGATACATTGTCAGCTGTTGGGATTGATACATCAATTAGAAAGCATTTTTCATTTTTTTTTTTTTTTTTGTGATGAACTCTGACTACTATATCTGGTCGATTAGCCTTGATCTCTCTATCTGTGTATTCTGGCATATCCCAAAGTATGGTTGCTTTCTCATTTTCTGGGATATTCCTATACCGTCATTTTGCTGTTGTCATCCGATGATGTTAGTATTGCTTCTAGTGTATATAGGTCCTGACTCTGTCATGTCTCTGGATATATTCTTTCTTAGCTAGAACTTGGCAACCACAGACAATATGAGGATTTAAAGTTGCTTCCCCTTCACCACATATTCTGCAGTTACTTATTGTATTTTCCTTCGTTATATGTTTCTGGTGGGGAGGCTTTGATCTCTGGCCACAATTAAAAATCTTTCAGTCTCTACTTCAAGTCCTGAGCTTCTCAAAAATTATGTTGGAATTTTACTTATATATATAATAATATAATAATGAAATTATTGTATACAGTGCTTAGGTGCACCACAACTTGTCAAAAGTGCACATAAAGCATATGCAGTATTGTACAAATGTCTGGAAAGTGAACAGTGTATGAGTCAGATACATGCTTGTGTGTGTATGGAGGGGAGAAAATCAGGTGTAGTGTTGGTGAATCTCAGGAAGCATGGAAGTTTTGAAGGATGCAGTGCTCCGACAACTAACAACTGATGCCGGCAGTTTGTGCCATACTTCAGCAACTCTTAGCATGAAAAAAAAATGTTTCCGAAAGTCATGGGAGCTGTGCTGTTTTCTGACTTTGTAAACATGTCCACGGGTGTTAGACAGGTGGAGTCTGAAAAGGTGCTCAGAGTTATTGTTAGTAAGATGGTTAATAATTTTATGGGCGTCTGCCAACTTTGTCTATTTCTTTTCTGCTTAGCTTATCCCAGTATTTGCCATATAAGGGCTTTTCTTGACCTCCTCCTCTTATCATGATATTTTGTAGTTCCAGTTTTAGTTTAGATTTCAGTTGCTTTACAACTTTTGTTGTTTGCTCTTTTCTTTCATAGTTGTCAACTGACGTCTTTCTTGTATTCATTCTTGACTCCTTTTTTTTGTATTTTTCAGCTTCCTTAAAGACAGAAAACAGTTTTTTTGGTTTTTACTCATGCATTACTGCATTACTCTTTTACTTGTTTCAGTCATTTGACTGTAGCCATACTGGAGCACCACCTTTAGTCGAGCAAATCGACCCCAGGACTTATTCTTTGCAAGCCTAGTACTTATTCTATCAGTCTCTTTTATCGAACCGCTAGTTTACAGGGACATAAACACCAGCATTGCATGTCAAGCGATGGTGGGGGGACAAACACAGACACACAAACATAGATACACACACACATACACGCACACACACACACACACACACACATATATATATATATACATATATATACGATGGGCTTCTTTCAGTTTCCATCTACCAAATGCACTCACAAGGCTTTAGTCGGCCTGAGGCTATAGTAGAAGACACTTGCCCAAGGTGCCATGTAGTTGGACTGAACCCGGAACCTTGTGGTTGGTATGCAAGCTACTTACCACACAGCCACTCCTACATTGTGGTTATTTGTATCAGTTTTCCTTTGTTCTGAGTTAGAAATTCCTGTAATGCTATGGTTGTTATTTTCTAGTAGTTTCCTAATTGTATAAGACCTCTGCCACCTTCAACTCATTGTACATATAACCTTTCTGTGTCAGATTGTGTGTGGTGTTTTCTAAATTCCATCATTACTTTTCTATAGCTTTTCTGTCTAATTTGCTTAGTTCATTTAGTGTCCAATTAAGAATATTGTAACTGTAACTTATAACTGCGACAGCTAGAGTATTGATACCTCATTATCATCACAACCAAAACTACTACCACCACCACCACCAACAACAACAACACCACCACCACCACCACTACCATCACCACTACCACCATCATCATCATCATCATCATCATTTTAAAAGCCTGATACTTATTCTACCGGTTGCCTTTGTGGAACTGGTAGGTTATGATGGGGACTTAAACACACCAACACCACTTGTCAAGCAGTAGTGGGAGACAAACACAGGCACAAAGACACACACACAAAGGTCATTAACATCATCATCTATGTGTATATGTGTGTGTGTGTGTGTGTATATATATATATATATATATAAATAAAGGAATACACAAAAATGGGACAAGAACGCAAAACATCCAGACAGATGATACAAAAAAGGGACAAGAAGAAACAAGGACAGATCATTTGGAGTCTTCTTTCATCAGTTGAATTCCAGATTATCATTGCAGTTTTGTGGTATTCAATTAAATAATAATAATATATATATGTGTGTGTGTGTGTATGTGCCTAAATGGGTACAGGCGTCACCAACTGTGCTAACAACTTGAAATACATAAAAACTGAACAAGTAAACTCAGAGAAAGGGCCCTTCATCAAATGTTGGCTGTCTATCTACTCCTCATCATCAATATATGCCCAATGGGCTTCTTTCATTTTTTGTCTACCAAATATACTCACAAAACTTTTGTTGGCCTGAGGGGAGACTTTTGCCTAAGGTGTCATGTAGTGAGGCTGATCCCAGAACCTTGTGGTCCGGAAGCAAGCTTTTTATGACACGGCCATGCCTGCACCTAATGTGCCATTTTTGCGTTTTACTGTAATGGTGCAGGATGGCATTGCACTATCGTATAGACGCGTTTAGAAAAATTCATATTCTAGCAAAAGCAAGAGAATACAAGATAGAGAGTGTGTGAGAGAGAGAGAGAGAGAGTGAGAGAGAGAGAGAGGGAGAAGGAAAGAGAAGAGCAAGTTGCTTTGATGCTGTTTAATGTCTTGTAAAATAAGCTGAAGTACACAGCAATATCTTATTAATCTTATTATAACAACAGATTTGAAATTTGATTTCTCTTCCATAGGTGTGTCTTAATACCCTTTACAGGTGTTTTATCATGCACTTGAGCACTAGATATAATTCTACACACCTTTATAATCTAGAAGTCATAATTAGGGATTAGATTATCTACAAACACAATCCTTGATCATCTGTAATTCTATCATCAAGAGGAATTATCTTTCATCTCAAAATCATATAACAACTGTTAAGCAGCAACTCTGTTGAGAACCATGAGGCTTGTGGATCTTTCTGTGTCTTTATATACAGGCTGGCCCAAACGTAGGTTTACAGATATCATGTGGGCACTTTAAATTTCATTTAAAACATTATATTACATTTAAATTTCTATCTTACAATTAACTAAATCAACATAGAATAATGTTTTCATATTTTTTTAAATGCAGGTCTAAACTGTTAATTTTTTTATGTGCCCTTTCAAAGCCCAACCAGGTTCATGGGCCCGGTTTCCTGGTTTCTATGGCGTATGTGCCCCCCCCCCGCCACCAGCTGGACGGGACACCAGTTCATCACAGCATTACTCAAGAAACAGGAAGAAAGAATGAGAGAAAGTTGGGGCGAAAGAGTACAACAGGGGTCGCCACCATCCCCTGCCAGAGCCTCGTGGAGTTTTTAGGTGTTTTCACTTAATAAACACACATAACGCCCGGTCTGGGAATCGAAACCACTGCCCTAACTACTGGGCCATTGCACCTCCACTAAACTGTTAATACATGAATGTAAAAGCGATAGTTGAATAACTGTAAACCTACTTTTGGGCCACCCTGTATAAAGTAGCTGATACCCGGGATAATGTCACACAATGCACTTGCAATTGCGAGTTTAACTAGTTCTATGAGAGAGAGAGAGAGAGAGAGAGAGGAAGGAAGAGGGAAGTTAGAGTAAAGGGAAGAGAACGTTAAGCAATGTTTAGTGATGCTAAAGGTTTAATTAGAATATTATGAAAGTGAATTGGATATTTCTGCAAGTTTATTTCTCTGATTAAAATCTCGAAATTTTATAATTAATTTCTTGCTTATGCACAAGATATATTGTTTAATGGAAATGAGGTGGAATGAAAACAAAAAAAATAAGATCGATAAAAGTGCTGGTGGAATTTGAACTCAGAATTGGGAGGATAAAAAGCATAAGTGGCTCCCTCATGCGTGTAATTTAGTGTTTTATGATGCAACCATGTAAAGTTCAGCGTTCTAGAAATAATTAAATACTTTGTTCGTTATTTTATATGAAGGGGAACTCCACCTACAGCAAGTTTAAAGGTTCTTTCCTTCCTTTCCCTCCTCCTCCTCCTCCACCCTACCATCATCAGGATCATCATCTTCAACATCATCATTTTAACATCCACTTTTCTATGTTGGATTGGGTCAGATGGAATTTATTGATGCAGATTCTCCATAACTGGACGCCCCCCCCCCCCTGCCAACACACACACCATACTGTTTGTCAACTTTCACCTGTTTCCAAAGCAAGGTAATAGTTCCTCCCTGGCCAGACATGTTTTTGCAGAATGTTGGAAATAAATGCCATTTACTTACAACAATCATATAACACCATGACAAAGAGACACATACTCACACACAAATATACATACACACACACACAGGAAAAATATATATACAAGGTGTCCACAAAGTCTGGGTACATGGGGATTAACACATGCTTTAAGAAATTATTATTTCTTATATTTAATTGTTTATGTTATGATTTTATTTACTTCATGTACCCAGATCTTGTGGACACCCTGTATATACAGTAATCTCTCAACTATTGCAGATGTAACATTCCAAAACCTCTATGATAGATGAAAATCTGTGAAGTAGAAATAGTACTGTACTGTATATTTTTTTTATTTGTATAATTTGTATATATTTATTTTATTATAAATGCAAAACAACACTACACACTCACCTCCCGGGTTTCGTTTCCCATACAGCAGGTGCGATTCTTTGTTTACTCATCTAGGGTACTCTACGTATATTCTTTTAATATATTTTAATTACTGTTACACAGTTCAATACTCTACTGTATTTTTATTAATTAATTTATTCATTTTTAGGGGCAAAAATGCTAATTTTACCAAGGAAATAATTAAAATCTAAAAAATATAAGTACTTATTGGGTGCAGAATCCTGCAATGAACCCAGAACTATGTGGTTGGGAAGCAAGCCTCTTACCACACAGCCACACCTGCGCCTATGTGTATATATATATATATATATATATATATATATATATATATACATATATATATATATATATATATATATATATATATATACATATACATATACATATATATATACATATACATATACATATATATATACATATATATATACATATATATATACATATATATATACATATATATATACATATATATATACATATATATATACATATATATATACATATATATATACATATACATATATATATACATATATATATACATATATATATATATATATATATATATATATATATATATATATATATATATATGGGAGAATATACAAAAAATAACAACAGACGAGGACAGGTGGTGTAAATAACAAAAGTATATATTAGTATGACGCTCGGGAATACGGAAAGTCTTTGACGTTTCGAGCTACGCTCTTCAAAAGAAAGAATACGGAGACAAGGAGAAAAACACGGAGAAAAAAAATTGAATAGTGTTCAGTCAACGGTCAATCATAATATATATATATATATATATATATATATATATATATAAATTAATCTATAATTATATACATAATTATAATCAGGGTCAGCTACGTACCACACTGTGTACTGAATTAGAAATAGACACTAATGTCTTTTCTAGTACCATAAAATCTCCAAGAAAATACCACACGTTTAATGTCGGCAAAGGAAAAAAGATGGCGAGGCATATAGCTGGCTCCTTGTTATAATTATGTATATGATTATAGTACAAATTTACCTAAGAAGTTTATATTTATGTACTGACTACTTGGTAAAATTATTGCTGATTTTATACTATATTCAGCATCATCATTTAATGTCCACTTTCCATGCTAGCATGGGTTGGACGATTTGACTGGGGACTGGCGAACCAGATGGCTACACCAGATTCCAATCTGATCTGGCAGACTTTCTACAGCTGGATGCCCTTCCTAACACCAACCACACCAAGAGTGTAGTGGGTGCTTTTATATATATATATATATATATATATATATATATATATATATATATATATATATATATATTTATATTTATATATATTATCATCATCATCATCATTTAATGTCTGCTTTCCAAGCTGGCATGGGTTGTACGGTTTGACTGAGGGCTGGCGAGCCAGAAGGCTGCACCGGGCCCCAATCTGATCTGGCAAAGTTTCTACAGCTGGATACCCTTCCTAATGCTAACCACTCCGAGAGTGTAATTATATTTATACACACACACATACAACGGGTTTCTTTCAGTTTCCATATACAAAATCCACTTGCAATGCTTTGGATGGTCCAAGGCTATAGCAGAAGACACTTGCCCAAGGTCGCATGCAGTGGGACTGAACCCAGAACCATGTGGTCAGCCCATGGCTATAGTAGAAGACACTTGCCCAAGGTAGCATGCAGTGGGACTGAACCCAGACCCATGTACTTAGATAGCAAGTTTCTTACCAAACAGCCACACCTAGATAGGATTTCTTTATATTGAAAGAAAGAAACCTGATGTTAACAGAAATTGATTGAAAAGAAACCACAGTGGAAATAGAAAAAACTATTAAAAGGATGTGAAGGCAGATTGATTAGGATAATAAGATGGTATTAAAAAAAGACGATGTTTGCTTTTATCTGTAAAGAAATAATTATTTACAGACAAGAAGATAATTACTCCGAGAGAAAAGAGTTTGGATAAGAAATAAACACAGAATAAGTAAATAGGAAAATGATAGACACAACTAATATCTTCTCATGGGTATTTTTCATCTTGTACTTGGTTCAGTTATTGGACTGTGGCCATGGTGGACACTGCCCTGAATGGGGTTTGGTCAAACAAAACAACCTCAGTACATCATCATCATCATCATCATCATCGGTTAACATCCGTTTTCCCCTGGTGGAATGGGTTGAACAGTTTGACTGAGGTCTGGAGAGCCAGGAGGCTGTACCAGGCTCCAATCTGATCTGGCAGAGTTTCTACAGCTGGATGTTCTTCCTAACGCCAACCACTCCGAGAGTGTAGTGGGTACTTTTTACATGCCACCGGCACGGGGGCCAGCCAGCAGGTACTGGCATCAACCTTGTTTGGATGGTGTTTTTACAGGGTGCTTCGTTATGGAAGTGCAATATACCATAAGGTATACTAAACGTTTTTATAAGTCAGTACCACGTTCTACTGTGTCAGCAGTGCTCTTACATTATTTTGTTAAGGTTATTTCTACAGATATTCTCTAGAATTTATACTCAGCACTGATTTCTGCTACATTTCGTATCAAGACATCAGATGTAAACAGACAAATTGATCGAAGATAAAAGTAAGCAATGAGTGTATATGCCATATTTCAGGGATTGTTGCTCCTTCATCAGCACCCATCTTCATCAGCACCCACTCTTATCTCTGAACACATTGCTTATATTATTTACATTATTTATATTTGACGATTATTTGTCCTCATCTTGTTTGTTGTTAACACAATGTTTTGGCTGATATACCCTCCAGCCTTTATTAGGTGTCTTGGGGAAATTCAAACCTGGGTTCTCATTCCTAAGGTATTTTTCCGATGTTGTTGTTATTATTATTATTATTATTATTATTATTATTATTATTATTATTATTCGGGTCACTGCCTAGAATTGTGCATATGGTGTAGCGGTTAAGATGCTCAGGCTACTAACCCCAAGATTCTGAGTTCAATTCAAGGCAGTGACCTGAATAATAATAATAATAATAATAATAATAATCATCATCATAATAATAACATCGAAAAATACCTTAGGAATGAGAACCCAAGTTTGAAATTTCCCCAAGACACCTGATGAAAGCTGGGGGGTATATCAGCTGAGATGTTGTGCTAACAACAAATAAGATGAGGACAAATATCTGTCAAATGTAAATAATGTAAAAGACTATATATTCAGCATAAAAAAGTAATAAGCACATCCTTTTTGGTGACTCCAGCTTCCCAAATACGAAATATATGACAGAGTTGGTAAATATAAATGAAACAATGTACAGACACATCAAGAGGGAAGCTGAGAAAACGTTGCGTAAGCATGACACAGATCTTTTTACATGACAATAATATGGTTATTATAGTTTATGACTAACAGACTAACGTGTCTGTGTGTAGTGACAAGGACTTAAAAGCAAACGTTTCTGATAGTGTAATCAAAGACTAGAAACGGAAACCCATACCCTTGAAAACCAGAACATTAAACGATGTAATTAAATATTACAAAACGTTATAACTGCAGATTTACTGATATTGATGCAATCTACCGCTATTTGTCATTCACTGCCCTTGGAGCTTATTATCATTATTATTATTATTATTGTTATTAAGATGATGATGATGATGGGGGGGGGGGGGTGCTGATGATGATGATGGTGATGATGGTGGTGATGATAGAGGTGCAAGTGTGACTGTGTGGTAAGAAGCTTGCTTCCAAACCACATGGTTCTGGTTTCAATCCCAGTGCATGGCAACTTGGACAATTTTATTCACATGTCTATGGTTGATGTGATGCCATGTTGCTAAGGTAGAAGACAGATGCACAATATGCTACACAGTCAAATTGAACCAAAAACCTGCTGGTTACAAGACCAACTTCCTCACTACACAGACATGGTTATGCCTGGTGTGGTTAGAATTTTGATGAAAATTGATTTGTAGAAAAAAAAAAAACAGGTGAATGAAATATTATTAAACTTGCGCCTAATATCATACAAAATTTCCTTTCCTTTACACGATATTAAAAAGTGAAAAAAAAAAGAAAAAGAAATATAAAAAAATTGTAATGGAAGAATTTTTATATTTTCTGCTAGACATAGCAATTAAAAATATATAAACACGATCACTCAAGTATGTTACTGCACAGTGAATAGAAAAAGAAATATTCAGTGTTTTAAATAGAGTCCACGCCAATGAAAGTTTTTCATTGAAATATTAGTTATTTCATCTCCTTGGAGCCTGCTAATACACCTCAAATATTAATAATAACAACAACAATAACAACAACAACAACAATAATAATAATAATGATAATAATAATAATAATAATAATAATTTTATTATTATTATTATTAGTAGTAGTAGTAGTAGTAGTATCATCATCATCATCCTCAGCATCATCATTATTATTATTATCATAAAAGAAATCATTAAAATATAAAAGGAATTGTTATTATTATTATTATATGGTATCTGTTCACCCATCCATACCAGTAGCTACCTTAAATTAATGTGCTTATATCTAACTAAATTAAAGTTTTTTTTACATAACTGCATTTAAATAATAGTGACTAATGCTAAACTAATTTTCTGTTAAACAATATTCCAGCTTCAGTTTGGAATATAACACAAGTAATTATAATATATTATTGACTAATGAGTACGAGTTGGCTAATTGCTTAGCAAAAACCGGCTAAGTATTTTTCATTTCACTAAGATCAATGTGTTTAGCTGCATAGAATAAACTTATTAATTCCAAGTAGAAAAAAGTTCTGGGTTTTCTTTTGTTTTTTATTCATTTTTTTTTCTTTTGCAGTCAGGAGGGAGAAATATGCAGGCTTGATTAGAGAAAATACAGGAAAAGGTTAAAAGTCTTTTGCCAGAGAAAATAAATGGGAGTGATATGATTGAAATGAAATTAAGATGATCTCAAGAAATAAAAGATGAAATAATAAAATTTTAAAAAATGGTTTCAGTCTTATTTTTGCATGATACTTTCAAGTAATTATAGAGTTGAGATTCTTCAGAGGCAGGTTTAAAACAGAAGATAAATTGAAAATAGACACTGAATTCCAATTTCTCTGCATGCTAAAATAACCATTCTAGCATGAAACAGCGGTGGGAGGGGGTGGAGAAAAGAAACAGACAAGCAAAAAAAAATATTAGGAAAAGGAAAAAGAAAAAAATTGCAAGGAGGAGGAGGAGGGGGACGGGAGAAAAAGAAGGAAGAGGAAGAAAATGATGATAAAAACAGCAATAACAAGGAGAAGGAGTAAATAATGATAATTATAAGAAGAAGAAGAAGAAGAAGAAGAAGAACAACAACAACAACAACACAAAAAAAGAACAACAACAACAGCAAGAAGAAGAACAACAACAACAACAACGACAACAACAAAGTAGAAGAAGAACAACAACAACAACAACGACAACAACAAAGTAGAAGAAGAAGAAGAACAACGACAACAACAAAGTAGAAGAAGAAGAAGTAGAAGAAGAAGAAGAAGAAGTAGAAGAAAAAGAAGAAACCAAAAGAGATAAATGAGACAGCAAGATGTAATAGAATTAAATAAGTGAAGGAAAGAAATGAAGATGTAGAGAAAGAAGTAATTGAGAAGAAGTTGGAGAGAAGAAAAGGAGATTTTTTGTATTTAAGAAGAAAAAGAAGAAAGAGAGCAAAAAGAAATAAAATTGAAAGAGAAAAGAAAAGGAATGAATGTGAGATAGAAATATGAAAGTTTAAAAATATAAGGAAAGAGGTAAATGAAATCAGAAGAAGGAGAGGATGAAGAAAAATTTATGAATTAAAGGAGAATGAGAATTAATTGAGCAAAGTAGAAATATCACTGAATGAGGAAAAAATAAGAAGAGAAAGATTGCACAAAGTGTGATGTATGTAGGAAAGAGTATGAGATAAAAATGTGAAAGAATCAGATGAACGAGAAAGCAGAGAAAGATATCTGGAAAAACAGAAGAATATGTTAAAGAAAAAAGGAAAGAGAATGAAGTTGAAAGTTGAAGAAGATTTAAAAATCACTAGATGTAGAAGGAGTCGTGGAAGTGAAGGAAAAAAATAAGCAGTGGAATGATTAAGAATAAATAGAGTAAAAACATAAATTCAGAGAAGAGGCAGTAAAAAAAAAAAAATCATGCATGAAGATAAAAATAAAACAAAAAAAAAAAAAGAAAATAGAAGAGAAATTTTCTTGAAGTAGATTCACCATACATGGAATGTCTAAAAGTGTTTGAAGAGATGCCATCACAAACTGGGCATGTTGTTGTGTTGTAGGAAACAGATAAAGAGAGAATTGTTCATGGTTGGCAAGCTCTATTACATGTACATTGAGACCATTGGAGTGGAGGACTGAATAAATGTAGGCGTTTTATAGTGTGTGCATGGAGCTGTGTACATAGAAAATAAAAAGATTGTGAAGAGTCCAAATAACGGATAGGAGACATAAAACTTATGCATCAGAGAGAAATTATACTTGTGTTTTGGTTGTCACTGGTAGAATATAAGTACAGCAAGAAGGGAAATAAGTCAATAGATTTATGACAATGGTTCTCTACCAGGGTCCGTATAACCCTTGGGAGCCCAGGTAGGATTTTGTAGTTAAATCTTATCTGCAATAAATTGTTTTAATAGAAGAAAAAATAAGACGAATAAACAATTACATACGAGTGGCTGTGTGGTAAGACGTTTGCTTCCCAACCACATTGTTCGGAGTTCACTCCCATTGTACCACCTTAAGCAAATATCTTCTGCTATAGCTTCAGGTTCACCAAAGCCTTCTGGGGGAATTTGGTCGACAAAAACTGAAAGACGGCTGTAGTATATATATACATATACACACACACACACACACACACACACACACACACACACACACACACACACACACATATATATCTATATCTATCTATATATATATATATATATATATATATATATATATATATATATATATATATATATATAATATAATATAATATAGGATAAAATCTTTATAAGAATTTATCAAGTAGTCAGCGTGAAAAAACCCCACAAGGAAAAAAAGCATCGTTTTTTTTCCATAAATATATAATTTATATAAGGGCATTAACTATATAGTAATGCCTCCCGCTTAGAGGGACTAAATAAGTTAAAAACTACCAAAAACTAAGCAACATATTTACCGAAAGCGAGGGAAATGCAACTTCCAAAAATTAACCTCCTAAAACATTTAACTTAACGGCAAACCACTGGTTTCTCAATTAATACAGCAAAACTGTGAAGTAAGCTGCATCTTTTGTTCATCAGTGCACGTATGGTCGAGACACATAAAAAATAAACAAAAATCAACATACCACGATGTTCCCAACACAGCACGATGACTTCTGTTCATCATTATATATCCGTAAAAGCACGTGTTACCGAGATGCAACTGAATAAAGCTAGTCTCTTTCACGGATATAATTTATATAAGGGCATTAACTATATAGTAATGCCTCACGCTTAGAGGGACTAAATAAGTAAAAAAACTACCAAAAACTAAGCAACATATTTACCGAAAACGAGGGAAATGCAACTTTCAAAAATTATATATATATATATATATATATATATATATATATAAAGATAAAAGGTAAAAACATACGTGAGAAAAAACATAAAACATAACAAAATATATATATATAATTGGAACAGGCGTGGCTGTGTGGTAAGAAGCTTTCTTACCAAGCAGATGGTTCTGGGTTCAGTCCCACTGCGTGACACCTTGGGCAAGTGTCTTCTATTATAGCCTCGGGCCGACCGAAGTCTTGTGAGTGGATTTGGTAGATGGAAACTGAAAAAGCCCGTCGTATATATACATATATCTATGTGTGTGTGTGTGTGCGTGCGTTTGTCCTTCCACCATCGCTTAACAACCGATGTTCATGTGTTTTCATCCCTGTAACTTGGCAGTTCGGCAAAAAAGACCGATGGAATAAGTACTAGGCTTACAAAGAATAAGTTCTGGTTGGTGGGGGGTCGATTTGTTCGAATATAGGCGATGCTCCAGCATGGCAGCAGTTAAATGAGTGAAACAAATAAAAGAATAAAGGACAATGGTTAAAAGTCTAATTAAATATTATTAATCGGAAGAGTTAATTAAAAATATTGCACCAAATCAATTTCTATCTTCAATTTTCGTTAGAAAAAAAAAACAGTATCCTTATAGTAGCAGACAGGTTTCAAGCAAGCCATTTAGAATTAAATTCAATTTTGCTTGGAAGATGTGGGTATAAATATTAAATATAATCCTTACGTTTATAGCTTTTATACAATATCAGAGAGAAAGAGGAGCAGCGATCATGTTGGGTGGAAAGGTCTTATTTTGTTCACTACGCAATTGTGTTTGCACTTAGTTTATTATTCTGTTTCGCTAATGAGCCATCAAACGTAGGCGTTTTGCAATTAGTTGGTTCTCATTAAGTATTCTGAGCAATATACACCGTTTGCCATTTTGCCTCTACTGGCATCTAAGATTACGAATGGAGCATGTCATTTCTCGTGTGTGCATCTAGAGTTAACTATCTACATATTTGCACAAACGTACGCACACGTGATTGTGTGTATATATAGTTTACATAACAAACGCACCCACACATACATACACACACATGCACATGCCTATATATATATATATATATATATATATTTATATATATATATATATATATATATATATATATATATATATATATATATATATATATATATAGATAGATATACAGGGCAGGGAATCGTCAATTTTTTTACTCTTCTCTACTGTTTTCTGTTCTGTGTGTATCAAAAATATCGCTATCAATTTAGAGTAAAATTTGTAGTTTTGGAATCAGTAGTTCTTTGGCTGCTATTTCTGAATTCTCAGTATGTTGGAGAAGCAGGTTACTGTCAATCCCTATATATTTATGATTATATATATATATATATATATATATATATATATATATATATATATATATATATATATATATATATATATATATATATATATATATATATATATATATATATATATATAGGCATGGGTTTTATAAAACTTTTAAGCACTATAAAAGAACATCAAGGTAAGATTTACATTAATATCTTGTATTACATAATGTGACATCATAATAAAATAGTAGGATTGTTGTAAGAAAATAGAAACCTAAAATTGAATTATTTTCGAGTATACACATGTTCACATGATATAAATTATCCAATGGATAAATGCCTGAAATTTGTCTTCTTGAAACTTGAACCTGTACGGCAAGCTGGCAGAAACGTTTTGCACGCCGAACGAAATACTTAGCGGTATTTCGTCGACCTCTACGTCCTGAGTTCAAATTCCGCGGAGGTCGACTTTGCCTCTCATCCTTTCGGGGTCGATTAAATAAGTACCAGTTACGCACTGGGGTCGATATAATCGATTTAATCCGTTTGTCTGTCCTTGTTTGTCCCTTTTGTGTGTAGCTCCTGATGTGCAGTAACGAAATAGGAAACTTGGACTTGTACACCTCTAATGTATAACAAACTAATTTTAAATATAATACTTTAAATATAACACATTAATTTACTCTAGATTGCGTCAGTACACGACTATTTTTACATTTGCATAAAATATGATAATGATACCTTCCAGAAGGAGAAAGTTTGGAATGGTGGAGGCACAGTTCCGAGATGAAGCCACAGTCAGGCGACACTTGGCAACCCCACTGAAAACCGAGGAGGTAATTTTTCTACCCATATACCAGGGTAAAGGTAGAAGATATATCACCAGAAATGAATATAGCCTGGCTGGTGGCAGCGAAACTACTGGGCTTGGAGGATAAAATAGCGGTCCTCCAAGCCACTAGCATTGCCCACAGAAATTGGCAGGAGTAGACCCTGAATATGGAGGTTCAGGCAGACCCGGGAGACCTCGAGGAAATAACGGAAACAATTATGGTAAATGAGATAACGCTCAGGGTCAGAGTGGAGAGCAGGACCCCTCGTTGCTACAAATATAGCGAAAAAAAGCTACATTAGAGTAGAATTCCCAAAAAGCCACACGAAGCGCCACCGTGTGAAAAAGAAACTGCAGCTCAACTGTCTCGTAAATGATGTCCTATCTGAATCTCAATGTGGCTTCCGATCTGGTAGAGGGACAATGGATATGATTTCCACAGCAAGACAGATGCAGGAGAAGTGCTATGAGCAGAATATGGATCTTGTCCAGGTATTCATTGATCGAACAAAGGCTTTGATACTGTAAATAGGGCCTTTCTATGGAAAATACTTGGCAAACTTGGGTGTCCGGATTACTTTGTATCTATAATTAAATCATTTCATGATGGGATGGAGGCTTGGGTTAATGTTGGTGATGGCATGGCTGGACCCATTCCTGTAGAGAATGGTGTCAAGCAGGGTGACATCGTTGCCCCAAATCTCTTTTCTTTGTACTTTGCTGCTGCTTTTACTCATGCTTTTGTTAAGGTTAGCTCTCTGGGAATTTATGTCAGATATCGATCTTCTGGCCGCCTCTTTAATCTTCGCCGATTTGCTGCCAATTCAAAGGTTCTCCAGTCTATTATTCGTGACCTCCTTTATGCAGATGACTGTGACTTAATCACTCATACAGTGGATGACATGTAAATACTCATGAATTGCATTTCTGCTTCTTGCAAGGCATTTGGACTTGGCATTAGCCGGGACAAGACTGTTGTAATGTTCCAGCCTGCACCAGGAAATCTATATGTGAAACCAGCTATCTTGGTTGAAGGAACAATTCTGAAGGTAGTAGATAAGTTTTTCTACCTGGGCAGCACACTCAGCCGTTCTTGCTTCCTGGATGAGGAAATATCTTTCAGGTTGCAGAGAGCAACTAATTCCGGATATATCTCCAACAATAATAACTCTTTGCTAGAGTGGACCATGGTGCCCCATATATGACTAAAAGACTTCACCAGGTAATGCTATTAAGTTAGACATGGCCTGGGCCTATACTGCCCGAAACCTATCAAAGTTATATATATGTATATATGTGTATATATATATGTATGTATATATACATATGTATATATATCTATTTATATATATATATATATATATATATATATATATATATATATATATATATATGTGTGTGTGTGTGTGTGTGTGTGTTTCTGTGTGTGTGCATGCATATATGTGTGTGTATATATGTATGTATATATATGTATATCTATGCATGTATTTATGTATATATGTATGTATAATATGTATGCATATATGTATATATATGCATATATACATATACATATATATATATATATATATATATATATACATATACACACACACATATATGTATATATGTATATATATATATATATATATATATATATATATATATATATATATATATATATATATATATAGTGTGTGTGTGTGTGTGAGAGAGGGATAGAGACGAAGAAAAGGAGCTATAAAACATTGTTTTCGCTATAGATTATTTCTTCTTTTAATAGTTGTTTTTACTGAAAATCCATTTTACAAAAACTACATAAAAAAACCTTTCCACAAACACTATAAAACCCAGATCTACGATCTTCTTAACTCTTTCCCACCGCCGAAGAATTTTAAAGGTTCATTTTATGGAGACGTTGCATGAAGTATAGAGGCATTTAAATATATCCTCTTAGAGTAACAACAATTTTTTTCACATCAATTTTCAAGTTGTTGTAGACTGGTAGAGAAATGTGTAACCGACAAAGATGTCATTATTGAGAAAAAACTTTATTTATATTTAAAGACATTTTTGATATAGTATCTTGCACATTTATTTTCTACTTCCAATGCAATAATGCAGTAACATTCACATAACAATTCTGAATATATAAATGTATAACAGGAAATATGTGTGAATAGAAATTATTATAGGATTTCCCTTATCATTGTGCTTTATGTATATATACATGGGGTCTGCGAATTTAAGTATGTATGTATGTATGTATGTATGTATTTATGCATTTATTTATACATATATATATATATCTTATCTTATGCGCCCTTTTAAAGCCTAGCCAGGCTTGTGGGCCCGGTTTCCCGGTTTTTATGGCGTATGTCCCCCCACCCTAGCAGCTGGACGGGACGCCAGTCCATCGCAGTGTTACTCAAGAAACAGGAAGAAAGAGTGAGGGAAAGTTGGGGCGAAAGACTACAACAGGGGTCGCCACCACCCCCTGCCGGAGCTTTAAGTGTTTTCGCTCAATAAACGTACACAACACCCGATCTGGGAATCGAAACCGCGATCCTCCAACCGCGTGTCCGCTGCCCTGACGCCATTGCGCGTCCACACACACACACACACACACACGCACATACACACACACACACGCACACACACACACGCACACACACACACACATATATAAACAATATATGAGTATATGCATATATATGTACATGTATGTACATTCCTTCATCTACATGTACATATAGATACATATCCTGGTGCATGACGTTGCAAAAAAACATGGACAAAATGATAAACAAGGTACAAAAAACAAGCAGGCCACATAGGGAAATATATATATATACATACGTACATATATATATACATACATTTACATACACACACATATATCAGGTGTGAATATTCAGCGCATATGTATATATATATATATATATATATATATATATATATATATATCTATATATATATATATATATATATATATATTGCCAATATTAAGTTTATTTAAAACTGTATTACCAAAAGTTTGATTCGGAGAAAAAATTTATATCAGTCGCCTACTTACAAAATCTTAGTACATGAACCATCATCTGATGTAATTCGCCATACAATATTACCAATTGAGCAAGCAACTTCTAGATTGTGATAAGCAGACACTTCCTCCTAACATACAAGTACTACGACATCGACATTAAATTTTGTGAAGACCTGTTACGACTATTTAAGTAATACAGTATCTGAAACAATCTACTGCAACCAAAACCTTAGAAATCATTGTCTACTTTTACCCATGACTGCAACAGTAAAAATACGTTAACCTGCTGACTGAAAAGAAATGCGTATTGAGGGCATATCTCTATAAAGTCACAACAACGAAAATAAGTGATGCTGGAATGTCCTATATGTTTGATAAAAACAGCTGCAATGTCTGGAACACATAATAATGACTTCTTTAGACCTACAGGTAAAATCAACTCAACTTTACAATGGTAATATATCTGAAAACTCAAAATTAACTGCATCGATAATATTTTTTAAAAATAGAGTAATACATAGCTGCAGCCTGTACAACATGGAAAATATTCCTACTATAAAATATATTTTGGCCAAATATTAGACAATTCCCTCGGAGGGAAAATTCTCCTCACAGAATTTGGAATACAAACTGGACAAATTGTATAACTTCTCGAGAAATTTTCCTTTCAATATTTCAATAAATTTTATAGCCTATAAAATAGGACGGATCACAGTAAGCCTATAGATTTCTTCCTCGAAAAACAAAGATTTCCTCTGCAGTTTTCTAATCCAATACACGCTCAGATATACAAATATCAAACAATATGATTCTGCATTTATGAGATGAGGAATTTATGTTATGCATTAGTCTGAGAGATGTCTTCATCTTGATTGTTGCTTTCTCTACGGTGCTCTCCAACCTTCTTCAGGTGTCTTGTGATTCACCTTGGTGCCTTTCCTAGGATTGAACTCAGAACATCTAACTGACTGCATTGCATTAAGCAGTGCCTTCATCCACTACACTGTGTCTATAGACAATGTCAGAATGATTTTCTTAAAGGATTATAAACTTCTGTCGATGTTTATAAGGTTTAAAAATTTCACTCTGACTGCCAACAGGCATAGTGCAATAGATAAAGGCGTTGGTTAATGCAGTGTACTAATCTAGAAGTTCTGGGTTCAGTCCCAGGCAAGACACTGAATTGAATCGCAGGACACCTGAGGAAGGCTGGGGCGTACACAACCGAAACGTAGTGAAAGTAACAGTCAAGATAAAGCCACCACTTCGACGATTAAATAACAAACTATGTCACTTATTCTGTGATACGCCAGTGAGATCCAGGGGCAGTGGCTTAAGCCTGGACACATCAACTGACCATGCTGTCAGTAGCTATTAGTCAATAACTTGCTACAAAACAATAACATGCTCAAGTTAACTGGACTTGCCATAAATAGTTATATAATTATTCAAACACATAGACACGAAGAAGAGTTATCAGAACGACTGCCACTGCTCTATTCACCCCTCTTCCCTTTTCTACTTTCATTATTCAGATTTCCTCTCCACCGAATTCTTTGTAAGCCTAGTACTTATTCTATCGGTCTCTTCTGCCAAACCGTTAAGTTACGCGGACGTAAACACACCAGCTTCTCTTTTTTGTGGGTTTTTTTTCAATATTTTCCACCATGTTGTTTGAAATATGTGCCTTCTTCATTACGCAAGCACGCACTCTCTCCTTCCGTTCACTGAGCAGTTGGACATCACAAATATTCTATAAGCATCTACGTATCATGACTTCTGAACACACACACACACACACACACACACACACACACACACACACACACACACACACACACACACACACACACACACACACACACACACAAAGTAACGTTTATTAACCATAAAATTTTCTACTAATTCACTATTTAATACTGGTCTAAAAACTAAGTCTTTCCTAATGTAGTCTTTGAAATAAAAACTGTTTTGCCGGGAATTTTAACAACGAGACACAAGTCGTCAGTGAGTCACTTTTTACATTTGCCTCAATTCGATTAAGAGCAGAAAAGTCCAGTTGCTGTGGTCCCTAGTCTTTTTTTACAGACATCCAGAAGTAGCAACATGGAAGACAATTAACTCATTAACTCTCTTTCAAATGTCATAAGATCGTTAAGCATCTTAATCTGAACGAAGAGTCATTTGCTGATGTCTATTTCTACAATTTCAAATCACATATATTAACTGGTTGTCTCCTAATTCTTTACCATGATCCGGTAGCCCGTGTGACACAAAAATTAAACATTAATTTTAAAATAATCACATTCTATACTATTTTCTACATCATCGAACTATTTTCATTCGGTTGGTTTTATCCTTTCCCTCAAGGCAGATTCTAAGAGCACTTTTTTTTACAACGAGAGTTAACCAACCGATATTGTAATACAAGCAAATATTATAAACGTAGTCTACAACTCATAAAACAGTCAGCTTCGTAAAGTCAAAATTATGTATTTACGTTCACAAACACAACTGTGTAAAACTTGTCTTAATTGATGATATAGATTATGATCTGAAATATTCTATGCTTAAAATGTTGTCCTCTTTGAAGCCCGTATTTTCAAACTACATACTGTGTATTAATTATTGTATTAGTTCACTTATAAGATTAGAAGATGCCTTTTTTTTCTTGTAATTAGGAAATATAAGAGACGTGAATATTATGCATCACTATGGTTATCCCAACGAACACATCTAAGTCATATCCGAGCAGCAATGCAGTAAAAGCCAGGCACATAAAATATGAAGTGATAGCAAAATAAGAGATGAACAAAAATACAAATGAACGATGTTATTACTGGAGAAGGATATGGCTTTCAAAACTTAAGTGAGAGACTGAGACATATGTAGTTAATCAAGCAGAAGACAAAACGACCTTGTTTAAATCTGTGTGTGAGACTATCCATTGGAAACCGTCTGTAGACCTGGGACCTAGATCTGTCAAGGACTCATAAGACCGGAACCTAACCCAGTTTTCATGGTGTATGACTGACCGAGATCACAACATACCCCCACACCAGAATGGGACACTGGTCCATCTCATAGTTAAATACCCAGCTATTGGTGGAACTCATTCGCAACTGAATGGACTGAGCACATGAAATGAAATATTTTACTCAAAAATGCAACAAAACACGGTCCATTCCGGGAATGGAAACCACGATATTACGATTGTGAGCAGAACGCCCTAACCACCAGGTCACTTGCCTTCACTACGATCTGTAGTGCCTGACCACCCTAACTTAAAACAGACTACTCTAACTTAAAACCAAACTATAAAAAAACATCAATTTTCTTGCCAACCACATGGTTCCTGATTCGGTCCCACTGCATGGCAAGTGTCTTCTACTAAAGCCTCGGGTCGACCAAAGCCTTGTGAGTGGATTTGGTAGATGGAGATTGAAAGAGACCTGTCGTATATATGTATATATATATATATATATGTGTGTGTGTGTGTGTTTGTGTGTCTGTATTTGTCCCGCCAATAAACCGCTTGACAACCGATGCTGGTGTGTTTACGTCCCCGTAACTTAGCGCTTCGGCAAAATACGCCGATAGAATAAGTACTAGACTTACAAAGAATAAGTCCTGGGGTTGATTTGCTCGACTAAAGGCGGTGCTCCAGCATGGCCGCACTCAAATGACTGAAACAAATAAAGGAGTAAAAGAGTAATATGATATTGGGAAGTTTATACAAACTACGGAAAACAGTAAATGTGTGTGAGCAGGACGGTCTAAAACATTTATAAGATGGTGAACTGTAAATTTTCCATTTGATAGTTTTAAATACAGGATTCACATAAGTGAGATTTTTGATCTGAGAGATTGAGAGATGTGGAGTGTCAAGAAACAAGCCATAGATTACCATGTCGACTTCTTGGAAAAGGTAGAATTAATGTACAAAGAATGGATCATCTCTCAAAGAGTAACGGAGAAAATAATGTGACAGATATCTGAGAACGGTAATTGTAACCAGGGTAAGTTGAATAATGTATCAGGAAAAGAGCTTGAATAAGGAATTCTTTCAAACAGATGCATGAAAATGTTCTTCGTGAATAAATTTGTAGTAGAGAGGGCTAACAGGACTCATATTTTACCATTTCTAATTGGCATTATTTTATATTTGTGTGAAAGGTGGTTAACGTTCTGTCGTATTCCTCATCGGATTAGCAATGTTCTCAATGGTAACCTTTTGCATTGGTTAAACGTTTGTCTCATTGCGAATCTTTATTTGAAATCTATGTCAGGAATCTCAAAGAAATCCATGATCATTTTGTCAGCTGAATCGCAGAATGAATTGCATTTCCCTTTAATCCAAATCCTATTTTGAAACACGTACTCTCTCAGAAGAATCAAACACATACCACCATCCAATAATAAATGATACAACACCTGACAGGTAACCATGTCAAACAGACATCATTTATAATATGTTACCTTCACCTTCAAAATATAGATTAGAAGCTTAAGATTTCAGAAGAGATTTCTAGGTTTTGAAGTTTGTTGGGAAATCACAGATTTCATGGTTTCAGACCGTTGAAGGAAAACAATGAATAAAAATAAGATTCTCTTGACAGTTTTGAGCGGTGAAGGTATGACAATGACACCTTTATTGTAGCCATGTTTGTTTGAAATTATAAAGGATATTAACAAAAATATTTTCCTATTCCTCAGATTTATTCTTACATTGTATGAAGGACTTTTCCAGATAATCCATGCTGCACCCAAGAAACATGTTTTCTTCTCTGCATCCTTTCCCAGATTAAGATCAAGTTTCCTAATATTGCATCACAACCATATGTACTCGACGTGGTAATCTCATATCAAGATAAACAGCACGTGACCTTGCAGGTGGGGCCCAGTTAGAATTTTCTTCAGTTTCAGCATGCCATCCCTTTCAAAAGGTCCCTATTATTATTATTTTTATTTTTATTATTATTATTAGTATTATTATTATTATTATTATTATTATTATTATTATTATTATTCCCACCATTATTATTTACTTTTAATCTGCGTGTTTGTTATGATCACTCACCAAGATACACTCACTATCCTAGGGCTAGTGAAGGATAAGAGGTGCTACCGTATGACTGAAAGCTTGGTGAGGGCAAGTGGCAGGGGCAGTAGTGAGATGTCTTCATGTAATACGACACATACATTTAAATTGATGGGGTTTTTCTACAGATGTGAGCTGTACATGTCAGGACACTCTTTTGGATTTCTTTGAGACATGGTTCTCCTGGGATATTATCTAGATATTGCTGACATCCCTTTCTTATCATACCAAGGGCATTTACAATAACAGGAACAGTTCTTGATTTGACTCAGGTTTGGTCTTATTCCTGGTAGGAGTTATGTGGATAGCGGGTTACTACCTGTAACCTTAGGTATCCACAAGTTTTCAGCTGTCTTTCAAGTGCTTAGAACCCTCCTGATAAACCTTGCTGTCCCAAGAAACAAACTTTCTGTAGGAGCTCTACCGGGCATTCTATTTCTATCTCCTTCAGCCATTTGTCTATATCTTTGCTTACTCTTCCCAATGCACCAATAGTTATAAGCACAACCTTTACTGTTCGCATGCTCTAAATTCTTCCTATTTTAAATTTTATGGGATTGTATTTTTCTTTGCTTTTCTTCCTCTTTCTTTACAAACCTGGAATCAAACAGACATGATAGGTCGATAAGTAAGCAACTTTGATTTTCCTTGTCTATGTTCGTTATGTCTGGTCTGTTATTTTCTAGTTTCTTGTCCGTTTGAACAAGAAAGTCCCACAAAATCTTATGTCTCTCCAACTCCAGGCGGTCGAAATGCTTAGTAGTATTTTGTCCGTCCTTACATTCTGAGTTCAAATTCCGCTGAGGTCGTCTTTGTCTTCATCCTTTCGGGGTCGATAAATTAAGTACCAGTTACGTACTGGGTCGATTTAATCTACTAACCCCACTCCCCAAGAATTTCGGGTCTTGTGCCTAGGGTAGAAAAGAAAATTTCACAAGGTGAAGGTGACGAGCTGGCAAAAACGTTAGCACGCCGGGCGAAATGCTTAGCGATATTTCGTCTGCCGCTACGTTTTGAGTTCAAATTCCGTCGAGGTCGACTTTACCTTTCAACCTTTCGGGGTCGATAAATTAAGTACCAGTTACACACTGGGGTCGATGTAATCGACTTAACCCCTTTGTCTGTCCTTGTTTGTCCCTTCTATCTTTCGCTCCTTGTGGGCAATAAAGAAATAAGAAACGTTAGCACACGGGGTGAAATGCTTAGTGGTATTTCATCTGTCGCTACGTTCTGAGTTCAAATTCTGCCGAGGTCATCTTTGCCTTTCATCCTTTCAGGGTCGACAAATTAATTACCAGTTGCGTAGTGGGATCGATCTAATCTTTTGCACCCCCCCCCATCTCCTCAAGAATTTTGGGCCTTGTGCCTAGAGTAGAAAAGAATATTTTATATTTCTAGACTTAAAGAGATTTACTTTTTATATACGTTTTTAACCACCTTGCTTGCATGCAAAAGATGTTTCTTTTTTTTTATATATATAATTATTGACTTATTTATTTTTTATTGTTTGACCTCCTACGAACTTGCCCAAATCAGCCAAGCTGCCAAATGGCTTAATCCGATTTTTTTATGAAATTTCTGAAAAAAGAAAATTATTTTTTGTAATCTTAATTTATTGTAATCAATAAAATAATATTCGATGTAAATTGGATTAATAGATTTATTTATTTATTTATTTACAAGAAAGCTATGTCTTTAGGATTGGGTTGCACTCAACGTCAGACATGTTTCCAGTTTGCCAAGGCTTTATATTAAATGTGTGCCGCCCGCACGGGAGCCAGTCCAGTGGTACTGGCAACGACCTCACTCTCACGTTAGAAAATCATTTGAGCGAGGTCGTTGCCAGTGCCGCTGGACTAGCTCCCGTGCAGATGGCACGTAAAAAACACCTTTTTGGGCGTGGCCGTTGCCAGTACTGTGTGACTGGTACTCGTGCCAGTGGCACGTAAAAGCACCCACTACACTCTCGGAGTGGTTGGCATTAGGAAGAGAATCCAGCTGTAGAAACTCTACCAGATCAGATTGGAGCTTGGTGCAGCCATTTGGTTCGCTAGTCCTCAGTCAAATCGTCCAACCCATGCTAGCATGGAAAGCGAACGTTAAGCGATGATGATGATGATGTGTACAACCGGTACATTGGCCAAGTCATAAGAGCACAGTATATGTTCCAGCTCTGAAGATTCTGAGTTCAAGTATCATTAGTATCGACTTTGTCTTCAATATGATTTTAGTCAATAAAAGAAATAGTCCAATATCACATTCGACTCTTCTGTCTCTTTGACTCGCTCTGGTTTCTACTCATAATTTTGAGGCCATAGACTTGTCCTGATAATTGCATTAAGTGATCACATGACTGTGTAGAATCCAGCCACTTCTACTTCATGGTAGGAATTCACTCGGTCAAACAATTGAAAGCTTAACATTGAGACCAATCGAGAATCTATAAGTTTTGCATGTGACTAAGTAATAACACATGACCATATTTTGCACCGTTTGATTTCAATCTCAGTTCGGTAATATTTGTCTTTGCTTTTTCTAATACCACTCAGCATTTTCACTCTTCTTTTCAATTACCAATTCTTATATCTACATAAGTCAAACAAATACATTCTGTTTAGTATATACAGAAATGTTAATAAACCTATTTCTGTTTATCTCCGAACATCTACACAATTTTTGGTCTTAAGATTAGAAAGATACAGGCCGGCTATCATACTGTTTCAACATAATTAGTGTTATATTTATAGCAAACTATTGTAACTGGAAAGAAGGTGATACGAAGCCTGTAGTTTGGTTGAGAAAATAAAATCATAACATATTCAAACTAGATAATCTGGCTGAAAGCTTTTAAGAATAAACTTTGCCGAAGAGAGAGCGAGAGAGAAAAAAAAAAGGAAAAAAAATATATATATATAAATGCAGAAAGGGTATTAATATCTTATGCATTTATTCATTCTGATGCACATAGAAATATATGTGAGCAACAGAATGATGTGTTCAGTTTGCCAAGCTGTAAAATGTCCATCACTAAACATTACAACCATATGGATATATATTTTTAATGCCAAAATATGATAAGTGCATATATATATATATGTGTGGCACTATATTACATGTGCAAAAGAAAACATGTTACGAAACAAACTAGAAAAGAATGTGAAATGCTGAATTCTAATGGAAATTTATCACGTCTTGTTGTGATGAAGGGAAAAAAATTACATACATGCTTATACACAATTATACACATATGTGAGTATAGGTATGCACACATATACTCATTCACACACACATGCACACATGTATATCTACTGTAAATGGATATACATGAATCTCACAAACTATGTCGTCTTTCGTCTAACGGAAGAGTTTATTCACTGAGAGTGCTCAACAAACTGGAAATGAGGTGGGTCTATGATCAATGTCTATATTTATGTGAGTTATATAAGCAGAGGGAATCATCATCATCATCATCATCGTTTAACGTCCGCTTTCTATCCTAGCATGGGTTGGACGATTTGACTGAGCGCTGGCAAACCAGATGGCTGCACCAGGCTCCAATCTGATGCAGCCATCCGGTTCGCCAGACCTCAGTCAAATCGTACAACCAATGAATCTCAAATTACAAAAAGTACTAACAGAAAAGAAAATATGTATATATTTACACACACACACACATACACACATTTGGCTGCTATGTCTAGCAGATTGAGCAAATAATTTGAACCATCCTTGTTGGTGTATGAAAATGGAATATAGGTGCAAAGCATAAATGAATATCTGTCGGAACGTTTTGAAACATCAAGATGTTTCTGAAATTTCTTGCTTCTGTTTAGTGTTGAAGAAAACAAGTTCCCATTACTTAGACACCTTACCAATTCATGGAAACAGCTTTATATTACCTAAACTATACTCGCTAACAAGTAATGGCTGGTTGCACTTTTAAGCAACTTCAGTCTCTGGTTTGTTAAGAAATAGTACAAGGAATGTAAGAAAAACATATAACATATTACAGATGTGTTTGTTTTAAACAGTGTTTACAAGTTTAAATCTGAGAATTAAAACTGCATTTGCATCTCTTTAAACAGAAAGATCTTTAGACTAATATTTCTTTAGAAATATGCTAAGTTGATTTACAATGGAACTATATTGATCGTAAAGTACTAAGCTAATTGAAATCCGAACGAAATTAATTAAAATCCATACTAAATTAATTCAAAAGTGCATTTTTAATGATGGCTCTTTCCGTGCACTTTTAAATTAAATTAGTATGGATTTCAAATAATTCAATTTGGATTTTAATTAACTTAGTACCTTTCAATTATTCTAATTTCATTTTCAATCAGCTTAGCATGTTCCTAAAGAAATATTAATCCAAATACTTTACATGTTAACACATGTAAGTATAGTTTGACTACACAAACTTAAACTAGCAAAACTATTTAAAGCAATATTAACATCACCAGCGCCTTGCGTATCTTCATTTGTTTCCATGTTTTGCTTTCTAATTAATCAGTGATCAAAGTTTTTTGTTTTGTCTTTAACTTTTTTCAGTCATTAGCCTGTGGCCATGCTGGGGCACTGCTTCGGAGAATTTTTAGTCAAATGAATTGACCCCAGTACTTATTATATATATATATATATATATATATATATATATATATATGCATTGAAGATACTTTATTATAATAACAGAAACAACCACAATAAGCCAAACCTATGCACATTTCGGCAATAGCATGACAGTGCCTACATTTCAATAGGGTATCCCGGATAAATAAACCACATCATAAGATGTCTCGTAAAATATTGTAACATATTACAACATATTACAAATTGCTGGATACTCCATCTCTTCAGGGTCGCATTATTGCCATCACCGATACTACTATTATTAGCAAAACACACACATCATCCAAGAGGGTGAAAGAATAATCGACGGTACGCAACCTACCATCGTTATTTTCTTTCAGAATGTAAACAAACAAATCAATTAAAATCCAGTGATGTACACCGCCCGGTTTACAGCGTAAAAATCCCTTGCCAAAAATTTATCTCCCATATACATCAAGATTTCCTAATGGATCTTTCTATAACCATAATATATTAATTAATTATACCCACCCGTACACACGCACACACACACCCAAACACCCCCCACCCCCACACCCCCCCACACACATACACATATATACCTATACTTACATACACACACCCATATATATCTATATATATTTTATATATATATATATATATATATATATATATATATATATATATATATATATATATATATATATATATTTTTAACGCCTGGTACTTCTATTGGCCTATTTTTTTCTGAACCACTAAGGGGATGTAAACAAAACAACAGTTTATCAAGCACTAGTGGGGGACAAAGACAGACACACACACACACATACATGATAGGCTTCTTTCAGTTTCCATCTACCAAATCAGCTCACATAGCTTTGGCTGACCTGAGATTATAGTAGAAGACACTTGCCCAAAGTTCCACACAGTGGGACTGAACCCCAAATCAAATGATTTGGAAGCAAACTTCTTACCACATGGCCTCACCTAAATAATCCTTTCTACTGTAGGCACAACACCTGAAATTTGTGGGGAAGGGACTAGTCAATTACATCAACCCCAGTATTTCACTAGTACTTAATTTATCAACCTCAAAAGGATGAAACGCAAAGTTGACCTTGACAGAATTGGAACTCAGAACCTAGTGGCAGATGAAATACCGCTAAGCATTTCACTCGGCATGATAACAATTCTGCCAGCTCGTCACCTTAACTCACCTAAATAAAGACTTCTTTTAATTAATAGGAAATTCATAAATAAGACTGTTCTTTCAGTCAAATGAGGACAAACTACCTCCACTGATTGAATAAAGAGTTCAGTTTAAAATTCTAAGAATGTTACCAAATATGATAGGCATCTAAAGAAGGTCACAAGGTACAACAGACTAAATGTTGAGATTCTTATTGCCAACAGCTTTGTGAATCTAGAAGATTTAATTCCTTTTGAATCTTGTGACAAAACTACACACACCTGCTCATTTCAATGTACATTTAGAAATGTTTGCTTACTGTTATGTGTAACACATTCATCATCATCACCATTTAATATCCATTTTCCATGCTGGTATATGTTGGATGCTTTGACTAGAGCTGGTTAGCAGGAGAGCTATTCTAGGTTCTAATCACCTGCTTAGGTATGGTTTCTACAGCAGGCCACAGCAGGATGTCCTTCCTAATGCCAACCACTTTGCAGTGTACTAGGTGTCCTGTTCAAGTCACTGGGATGGGTGCATTTTATGTATCACAGGCATGGGTATATTCTAGGTGTTACCGGCACAAGTGCCTTTTGTGTCACAAGCACAGTAGCCAGGTTACATGTTACCAGCATGGGTGCTTTTTACATGTTAGTAGGTGGAAGAATATCATGGAATGAAAACTTCTTATGATAGCATAAAATTGTAACATTATTACTAATTTCATACCAATGATGAAGACAAGTGAAACCAGTGGACTATATAGATATTCTATTTCATAAAAATACTTATATATATATATATGTTGTTCAGCATAAAATTTCTGTGCATTTTCCTTTTTTTCATAGCACCCATTACACTCTATGAATGGTTGATGTTAGGAGGGGCATCCAGTTGTAGAAACCAAACCAAATCAGATTGGAACCTTGTGCAGCTCTCTGGCTTACCAGTTCCAGTCAAACCATTTAAACCATGCTAGCATCGAAAGCAG
>NC_142930.1:110791190-110796190 GCF_046866305.1 Octopus bimaculoides | reverse complement strand
TTAGTTCATAGTTGTTTTTGTAAACAAACTTTATGCGTTATTTACATTATTTACATTTGACGGATATTTGTCCTTATCTTGTTTGTTGTTAACACAACGTTTCGGCTGATATACCCTCTAGCCTTCGTCAGGTGTCTTGGGGAAATTTCGAACCTGGGTTCTCATTGGTTTGAAAGACGAGCTAGTTTTTGATGGAGTTTCTCTATATGTCTCCAATGAAGTCTAATGTCGGCTCCGTACCGATTAGATAATACAGTTCTATATTTAAGAGATAAAGGAATTATTTACATTATTTACATTTGACGGATATTTGTCCTCATCTTGTTTGTTGTTAACACAACGTTTCGGCTGATATACCCTCCAGCCTTCGTCAGGTGTCTCCATCAAAAACTAGCTCGTCTTTTAAACCAATGAGAACCCAGGTTCGAAATTTCCCCAACACACCTGACGAAGGCTGGAGGGTATATCAGCCGACACGTTGTGTTAACAACAAACAAGATGAGGACAAATATCCGTCAAATGTAAATAATGTAAATAATGTAAATAATTCCTCATCTCTTAAATATAGAACTGTATTAAACTTTATGTGCTTTCAGTGCAAATGGTTTTGTTACAAAAACAACTATGAACTAATATAGTTCTTAAATTTGACAGAAAGGAGTAGGCTGGTCCACTGGTGTAATCAGTAACACACTTAGTCGCATTTACAAAGGGATGTAGGTTCGAGTCCCATGTGTACGGGAAAGACTACTTTTTTTCTGTTGAGGGCTTTTATACCCCATTATTAGAATGATAGATCGCTAGCCACTAAACCTTTTTTATTTTCTCTCCCTGTTTATTTCTGTGTTCTTTTCTGTCGAAGAGAATAAGCTTGAAACATAAAAGACTTTCTCACTTCCCAAGCATTTAACTAGTATATCTGTTTGTTGTTTACTTGTTTACCCAGCCATCTTCGTCTTTTTTTTTGTAAATTCTCACTTTATATATATATATATATATATATATTGGGTCATCCCATAAATGATGCCTCTTTTTTCAAATGCATGAAATAAAAGTCAGAGGGGAATGGGATAAACTACCTACATCAACTTCTTATAAAAGCAGGTAGTAATTTTACCATATCCTTATTCTTAGTGCAAGTTATGAAGAGTGCCTTTCGATTTTAACAGTTATTTTTTCAAAGCAATAATGGAAGTGACAAAGGAGCATATTCAGCATATTTTTGTTTATGAGTTCGATAAAGGCAACAATGCAACCAAAAGTGCGAGGAATATTAATGAAGTATATGGGGATCAGACAGTAAGTGTAAGCCAACGTCAACAATCGTTCCAGAAATTCCAAGCCAGAAACTACAGCCTAGAAGATGAGTCTTGTCCTGGAAGATCTGTAGAGCTCAACGAGGACGTCCTGCAAACTCTGGTAGAACAAAATCTCATCATAACTGTTGAGGAACTAACAAAGAAGCTTGCATTTGGTCATTCAATCCCTCAAGCAAAACTGATTGGTAAGATCAACCATGATGGATATATATAACACTGTAGACTTTGGATAATATATACATATATATATATATATATATATATATAATTTTTATTACACGCCCTTTTCCCTCATGGGCCCAGTTTCCCGGTTTCTATGGTGTATGTGTTTCCCCCCAGCTAGATGGGACACCATTCCATCGCAGCTTTACTAACTACTGGGCCATTGCACCTCCACACACACACACAGACACACACACACACACACACACACACACACATATATATATATATATCTGTGGGTGAAGGAGTTGGAGTAGATAGTGATATACCACACATGTTTCAAAAGACATATATTACGCAACTTAAAGGTGCTACATAAATGTTCAGTGTTCCTTGTTTTCAGGTATTTTTCTCAATGCACCATACAAGTTTATAACAATGAACTTGAAGAAAAGTACCAGAAGAGAAGGAACACAGAATATTTATGTTGCACATTAAAATTATGTAAGATTCATGCAGTGTGTCTTTTGAAATATATGTAATGCATAACTGCCTACTCCATTTCTTTCACCCACTGATTTGCTATCACATAACTTGCAAATTTCATTGGAATATATTCAAGTTGTATAGAGACTGTCATCTTAGAAAGATTTCAGTCTAATTTGATATAGGATGAAATGTGCTTTGATTAATGAATTTCATTGATTGAATATCATCAATCAGTTATGTTATCTCTACATGCCTTGTCCTGTCCATGCTTGAGGCTAACCAGTTATGAGACATGGCCATTTTGGATCTTACTAATGCATGTATATATGTATGAACATAGATATACATTACATAGATACATACATACATATATATATATATATATATATATATATGTGCTTTCAGTTCAAATGGTTTTGTTACAAAAACAACTATGAACTAATATAGTTCTTAAATTTGACAGAAATGAGTAGGCTGGTCCACTGGTGTAATCAGTAACACACACACACATACATATATAGAGGGAAAATAGTTGGAAATGCACTGAGAATAGTGAAAATATTTTTATCAATATTTTTGAAGCTTTAATCAGTTTCACAACTTACACTGATTTTCAAAAATAGGAAGATATGGCTTGCATTGCAGCTGTCTTGCTTCTGACTGATGTTTGAAGTTTGCCTTGTTTTTATAGGGTGTTCATGGCTCAAATTAGTATATGCTTTGAATAGGATTTTATTGGTAGAGGTTCTTCAATTATGAATCTCATTTTAAAAACGAGTACTCTGCCAAAAGCCCATTCCTAAAGTAAGTTACAATCCACAATCCCCATTCTCAACTGATTAATCAAACACCTAAATATGGAAATTATAGTCACCAATTCCATAAGGACAATTCAAGACTACTTCGACAACAAAATAATCCAACTAAAACAATCGAAATTTTCCCTCTGACTGAGCTGAACTTTCCTCAAAACCAAAGACATATACAATGGATAAAAAATATCAACTTAAATGACAATTACAGAAGGAATCAAGCACAATCAAGAAAAACAAATGTACAAAATCGATATGAAAGACCATAAATTAACAGAGAAAATGTCCTCGGATATATAAATAGTAATGAAAGGAAAACTTTGAAAAATTATTTTTTAGATCCAACCAACAGAGTACTTGCACCAGATGGTACAAACCAAAGATAATTAACCTATCAAAGAAATCTTTTTCAGTAGAAAAGATTACTATTTTGTCAAAAAGCCTGAAGTTTACGCCAATACTGCAGCACTCTAACACCGTGAAATACAGAATGACATTTCACAGTTCTGTAGAAAACTACGCCTAACAGAGGAATTGTACGATAAAGAAATCAGGGACGATTTAGTTGTAAGAAACAGAAACAAGAGCTATTACAAGCCTACGAAAGGTAAGAATAAAGCTTTAGATTAATTTTGTGATTTTATTTCTATCTTCCCTTATAAAGACCTCCCACACCCTAAGATCAATCCCAATTGAAGTCAAAAGGAATGGAATATTATACACAGACTGAAATAATTATTTCTTTATTACACAAGGAAGCAGAAAAGGGAAATGCAATAATTATTATGGATATTGAACACTGCAAAAGAGATATATTATAAGATATGACCCACTATGAAAAGGTAAATAATTACCAAAAAACAAAAACACTGACTAAACTGAGCACACTCATTCACAGACATCAAAAAGGTTTAATGACAATCAAAGTCCGTCAAAAAATTCCTCACAAGTGCTAAATTCATCATCGTTTAACGTTTGCTTTCCATTCTAGCATGGGTTGGATGATTTGACTGAGGACTGGTGAAACCAGATGGCTACACCAGGCTCCAATCTGATTTGCCAGAGTTTCTACAGCTGGATGCCCTTCGTAACGCCAACCACTCAGAGAGTGTAGTGGGTGCTTTTACGTGTCACCTGCACGAAGGCCAGTCAAGCGGTACTGCCAACGGCCATGCTCAAAATGGTGGATTTTATGTGCCACCCACACAAGAGCCAGTCCAGGGGCACTTACCTTCCACAATTCCTACACCAACAGTCAAAAACTGTGGCCACCCCAATTGCGGGACCTGCATTAACCTTATTGAAGACACAAAACACAAATTCAAATCAGGACATACTTTTACTGTAAAATAATCACTTTACATGTTCTTCAAGGAATTTAATATATGCTATCAAAAGTCAAGGATGTAATGAAGATTACATAGGTCAAACAAACCTTACTATAAGAAATAGACTGATCATTCACCGACAACAAATACAAGATCCCAGTACTAGACAGATTCCGCTGAGTAGTCACATAGACATATGTGCAAAAAAAGAAGTCTCCCAAATTTCAGGTCTACCTATGTTCAGCGAAAAGCACAATACCTGTAAATGAATGTGTTCAGTGTAGTCACTGGCTTTGATTTTTGGTAATTATCTACCTATCCATAGTGGGTCATATCTTGAAATATAGATAATATATCTCTTTTGTAGTGTTCAATATCCAAAATGGCTATTGCACTTCCCTTATTTGCTTCCTTAACTATAATGTCACACATACACAAATAACTATTCACGCACAAAATTCATTCTGCCACTCATTATGAGGAAGCTACACAGCTAACAACCTAGATTTTAGCCATTGGACTAGATACAAATGACTCCTGTCCCACCAGACAGATTAAATTTGGAGCACCTTGAATATATCTAAACATGTTCACTTAACTGCAAAATATACTGTCACATGACACTAAGGCACGGACGTGGTGGAAAACGTACAAAAGGTTACAAACTTAATCATGAGTCCATTCTCTGCAAACACTTGACAGAAAACATTCAGAGCATTGATTGTTTGAACTTGTTCAGTCAACTGTGTCATCCTTAACTTATGACACCAAACATTGTCACTTGATACTAACACACAGACATAGTGAGGAACCTACAAACATTTCTAAGATTAGTCATGTGACTATCCTCAATCAATCAAAACCTATTCAAAACATATACTAATTTAAGC
>NC_142930.1:110768690-110786190 GCF_046866305.1 Octopus bimaculoides | reverse complement strand
ACCAAAAGAAACATTTGACCTAGACTGCCTTCTTTCAACTGTTAAACATGGAGGAGGATCTGTGATGATCTGTGGGGGCTATATCTTGGAAATCTGCCGGCCCAATGGTTTCTCTTCATGGCAGAATTAATAGTCAAGACTATTTAAGCATCTTATCTCATCAAATTCGTCCTATGGTTGCAGAACTGTTTTCAGAGAGAAACACAATCTTTCAGGATAATAATGAGCCAATTCACACATATAAAGTTGTTACTGAATGGCGTAAGGAACATTCTAGTGAAGTTGAACATCTTATCTGGCCACCACAGTCCACAGATCTCAATATTATTGAACATTTATTGTGCATTTTAGAAAAACAAGTAAGCTGTCGATATCCTCCACCATCATCACTTCAAGAACTAGAGACTGTTTTAGCTGAAGAATGGACAAAAATTCCTTTGGAGAAAATTCAAACTTTGTACGAGTCCATACCTCATGGAATTCAAGCTATAATTAGTGCCAAAGGCGTTCCAACCCCAAATTAAAATAAATTTGTTTGAAATTTTAAGGTGTTTCCATTATTTTGTCCAACCTCTGTAGATAGTCACAAGCATCCTTTACTATTATAATATTATGTGGCTATTAAAATATTTCCCCTCTTTTTGAGATGGTTATTGTTTATTTTTGAGCACTATATCCGTAGGGATTTACTTATGTATCCAAAGTAGCAAAGATGAGAGCAAACCATTTCAGGATGAGAGGTTGAGTAAATTTCCCCTCTGCATGCCACTAATTTTGCCTAAGGTGATGGAAGGGACCACTATAGCTAGGCACCAATTAAAAGCAGCTGCATACAGAATATAGAACTAATTTATATACACAGACACGACAGAAGTAAATAGACCCCACCAGAAATCATAGTTTTATATTTATTCTAGCTTTCAGTTTCCGTCTACCAAATCAACTCACAAGGCTTTTGTCGGCCCAAAGCTATAGTAGAAGACACTTGCCCAAGGTGCCATGCAGTGGGAATGAACCCGGAACCATGTGGTTGGTTAGCAAGCTACTTACCACACAGCCACTCCTGCCCCTATATATATACACACACACACACACACACACACATATATATATATATATATATATATATATATATATATATATATATATGTATGTATGTATGTACATATGTGTGTGTGTGTGTATCCCTAGTTCCAGTCTCGACTGTGAACTTGGAACCTAACAGATGACCAATTATAGCACCTACACAGTCTACCTATTCGTTTAGATCACCAGTGAACTAAACTCCTCACATTCTTTATATATATATACATCATCATCATCATCGTTTAACGTCCGCTTTCCATGCTAGCATGGGTTGGACGATTTGACTGAAGACTGGCAAACCAGATGGCTGAACCAGGCTCCAATCTGATTTGGCCGAATTTCTACTGCTGGAAGCCCTTCCTAACACCAACCACTCCAAGAGTGTAGTGGGTGCTTTTACGTGCCACCTGCATGAAGGCCAGTCAGGAGGTACTGGCAACAGCCACGCTCAAAATGGTGTGTTTTACATGTCACCTGCACAGGAGCCAGTCCAGCAGTACTGGCAACGACCTCGTTCGAATGTCTTTTCATGTGCCAGGAAGGTGGCGCTGGTAACACATATATATATACATATATATTTACTAATACATTGATAGACACAGGTAAGCTGATAGATACAAATTGCAAGTTCAAATCAGCTTCAAGTGTTTATGTTTATAGGAAAGAAGCCTTAATCTACATTATTTCACTCCACCTAATCTCAATAATAGATAAGAGATCTGACACTGGAAATTATAAGCATCAATTTGATACTAACAAGTGAAATAGTCCAACATTTATCCAAGTGATGGATATATGTTTTATTTCCTGTTAGAAAGTAGGTTTCTCTTTTCTCTCTCAAATTTCGGCTCGTAATGTATAAAATCATTTTGTATTATATCATAACGTATAATATTACATACATTAGATTCTTAGCGGTTTATTCATATGCAACAGATCTTTTGGGAGAATGAAGAAGAAAAAAATCAATAGAACTAACCATATTCGTTTATAGAAACCTCTGATCATGAAAGAACAAGCAATTGTCTCTATTTATCACACAAGTATGTCAGGTAGTGATATTTTATCCAGAATAGGTATAAATTCTAGTAGGCAGGCGATAGTACTGAAACTAGTGATACAAATAAACTTAAATTGGAACAAATGGTCAGTCTATATAATTGAGGTTATAAAGGTTGCAGATCGAATAATAAATGGTTAGATTATAAAGCAACAAGTATAATGATAATGCATGTTGTCTCTTTTGATCCAACAAATGAGAAAAATGGTCTCCTGTTGTCCAATTCTATAGGTTGGCTTCATATAAATTACGTTGGA
This sequence comes from Octopus bimaculoides, assembly GCF_046866305.1. NCBI lineage: Eukaryota > Metazoa > Mollusca > Cephalopoda > Octopoda > Octopodidae > Octopus > Octopus bimaculoides. The sequence continues at coordinate 110,783,787 of NC_142930.1, read as the reverse complement.
GTTTATATTCTTCTTGTGAATGGTACACCATTGACATAGATCATTGCTGTCCCCAACAAAAGTCATTATCAACAATTTACCAGAATTATATTTTCAAAGAACTGCATATCCATTCTTTGTATACAGCAGCCATCAAACAATGAATCTAATAACCGGCTGCTGTTACAACATGCATAAGTTAAATTTTCTCAACATATTGTTCCTTTCTTTTTCCTTTTTTTTTTCCTTTGGCTTTTTTTTATTTTTAGGTGGTTATGTCTGTGTGGTTAAGAAGTCCCACTCCCGACCATATGGCTTCATGTTCAGTTCCACTGCATAGCAGCTTGGGTAATTTTCTTCTACTATTATAGCCCCAGGATGACCAATGGGAATTTGATAAAAACTATACATACATACATACATACATGCATACATATGTATATGCATGTACATATATATATATATATATATATATATGCAAGAGAGTTAGGGGTTGAGAATTCAACCCACTAAGGGATAGTATCTATCCAATATACTGCTGGGAGGGTACCCAATTATTGTTACACTAGTGCTATACCAAGTGTAATAAGTGGGAGTGGTTTACCCTATATATACATATTTAAAAACTCAAATGAATGATAACAGACAATGGATAATTGTCAGCCCATTACAGCTCTTTCTTACACATTTCGATCTGAATCTGAGCATGTAGAAAGCACCATTCTAGCATGGTCGATGCCAGTGCTGCCTGACTGGCACCTGTGCCAGTGGCACGTAAAAAGCCCCTTTCAAGGGTGGTCAATGCCTTTAGTCGAACAATGTGGTTGGTAAGCAAGCTACTTACCACACAGCCATGCCTGTATCTATATATACAATAAGCTTCTTTCAATTTCTGTCTATCAAATCCAAGGTGCCATGCAGCGGGACTGAACCCAGAACCATGTGGTTCAGAAGCAAGCTTCTTGCCACATAGCTACCCCTGCACCTATATATACAATGAGCTTCTTTCAGTTTCCGTCCTTTAAATTGAAAGTGTCACACAGTGGGACTGAACCCAAAACTATGTGGTTGAGAAGCAAGCTTTTTACCACACAACCATGTCTACAATTATTTAAGCAGTGAAGTTTACTTGAGACATTTGTATAGTTAGTGCTGTCTGAATGCATCTCATCATCTTAACATCGTTTTAAGAAGCCAAAAATACTTTGTGAAAGTTTAAACTTGGAGATAACAGACAAAGAAGGCTAGAACTCTCCTTCTAAGAATACATTTGTGTCTGTCTGCATTTTAAGGATGTCCATAATTGTGACTAACGAAATTTGCAACGTCTTCTTGTAATCTACTTCCTGTAATCTACTTCCTGTTACTAGCTGTTTGACTTCATAACGCATTATGCTCGCCCACATCACATGGACTCACAAAATATATACATGCCAGAAACTGTGTGTATATGTGTGCATGTATGTAGATGTATATGTGGGGGTAAATATAAGAGGAACTGGGTTATATTTGTACTCTTTCGATCATCATCATCATCGTCATCATCATCATCATCATCATCATCATCTCTGACTTTGATTCTAAGTTTGGTTTGTATGCGCTCAAGAGAAATCAAAGAAGTATGGTTCTGACTGAACTGAAATAAAACTAAGACAAACAAAACAACATGTGTGTGTGTGTGTGTGTGTGTGTGTGTGTGTGTGTGTGTGTGTGTGTGTGTGTGTGGGTGTGTGTGTGTGTGTGAATGTATATACACTGTATATATGTTCACATATATGCTTGTGTGTATATAAATATATTGTGTATATATAGGTAAATAGTTATATATATATATGTATATATCAGAGCTTTTTCTATCAAGTTCTGATCCTGATGAAATGTTCAATTAACTATAATTCAATATGAATCTTTAATTAAATTTTTTCTAATTTGAATTAATTGATTGGACATGGAAACAATTGTAGGTTCTATGAGTTTGATAGCGTTCAAAATTGGACTTGTTTCAATATATTGACGTCTATATGTCAATTTCTCCATTTTCTTCTGTCTTATATATATATATATATATATATATATATATATATATATATATATATATGCACATATATATGTATATAAATATAAATGTATATATATATATATATATATATATATATATGCACATATATATGTATATAAATATAAATGTATATATATATACATATACATATATATATATGCATATATATACATATATATATATATATATATATATATATATATATATATATATATATATATATTTACATATATGTATATATATACATACATATATTTATAAGTGGGTGTATGGATGTATGGATGTATATGAACCAAAAGTTACTATGAATAATGGAATGCAAAGATGAAAGCATGTGAGTGAAAACTAAAGGAGATTCCTTCTTTAGTTTTGGCTAGTTGAATGAAAAGATTTGGATGAAGAAGAACAGAAAAGAAAATTTAAAAGGTACAAAATACAAGCTGTTGAAAGTAAAGTAGGATAAATTAAGGAAAAATAAATTTTAAATATCAATAAGCAAACAAACAAATAGAATAAAAAAGTAAATGCAGGTTTGAAAAAGAAAACGAGTTCTAAAAAAATGCCCCTAGTTAAGAAGTGGCATGATAAAAGAAGAAGAAGAAGAAAGGAAGGCAAAAAAGAGAAAATGAAGAAAAGATAAGTCAGTAGATTACATTTGCTTTGATGAAAGAGTTTTGAAAGAACTTAATCAAATGATTTGATTCATTTTAACGAAGTTGATTTATTCATTGCACTGGCTGCCAGATAAATTTACAAATTCTTCTATTGGCTTTGCATATATGGTTATATATGTGTGTGTGTGTGTGTGTGTGTGTGTGTGTGTGTGTGTGTGTATACATACATATATAATATATATATATATATATGTACATATGTATTGATATCTATATATGCATGAATAAGTATGTGTATATATATATATATATATATATATATAGATAGATAGATAGATAGATAGATACAGATATATGTATATATATATATATATATATATATAGATATATAGATATATAGATATATATATATATATACATATATATCTATATACATATATATATGTATATATATTTGTATTTCATTTAACCATGCTTTTGTGTGTGTGTGTGTGTGTATGTGCGTGTGTGCGTGAAATGAAGTATATAAATAAAATAAAAATCTAGAAAAATAATAGTGACTCTAGTGTAAGACTACAAAATAGAAGGAATTCTTTATTTTTCTAAATAAAAGGATGGCAAGATTAAAGATAAGAGAATCTATTATTTCAAATTTTTGGTGGAAGTTGAAATGGTTTATATGTTTAACTATCAACAGCTCAGTCTGTGTAACAATGAACAGGATCTACAATAAGAGAGATAAGCGAGATTAGTGAAAGATCTAAAGTGAGAAGTACATTATATGCTTTGGATGAAGTTGGGGCAGAGTCTGATTGTAGTATTCAGTACATATATATGTGTGTAACCCTTTTGAATGAGCAACACTGATTCTACAGCTCCATCAACATCATAATCATAGTCGTTTAACGTCCACCTTCCATGCTGGCATGGGTTGGACGGTTTGACTGAGGACTGGCAAGCCAGAAGGCCGTACCAGCCTTCAATATGATCTGGCAAAGTTTCTACAGATGGATGCCCTTTCTTACACCAACCCCTCTGAGAGTGTAGTGGGTACTTTTGCATGCCACGAGCATGAGGGTAAGTCAGGCAGTTCTGGCAACGACCACACTCAAGAGGTATTTTTTATGTGCCACCTGCATGGGAGCCAGTCTGGCGGCACTGGCAACAACCATGCTCGAATGTTGTTTTTCATGTGCCAGTAATGCGGCACTGGCAGCGATCACAATCGAATGGTACTTTTTACTTGCCACTGGCACAGGTGCCAGTCAGCAGCCCTGGCAACGATCACGCTCACATGGTGCTTTTAACTTTCCACTGGCATGAGTGCCAATCAGGTGTTACTGTCATCGGCCACGTCAGCGATTTTAATTTCAATTGCCTCAACAGGTCTGTGCAAACAAAGTTCATTGTCCAATGAATGAAGGGTGCTTATAATGGGCTGGTTATGCTTTGAAATGACTAAATATGAACTGCTATTGGATCTTACACACCATGTACTTTTTTACCACTTCTATACACCATTTTCCTCGAATAATGGAACTGCTACTACAGAGTAAACGGTAGACTGTATGATGCATGTGTACGAACAGCCATGCTACATGGCAGTGAAACATGGGCCGTGACTGCTGAGAACATGTGTAAGCTCACAAGAAGTGAAACCAGTATGTCCAATGGATGTGTAATGTCAGTGTGCATACTCGTCAGAGTGTAAGTACCTTGAGAGAAAAGTTGGACCTAAGAAGCAAGAGAGATGTTGCGCTGGTATGGTCATGTGGCGAGAATGGATGAGGATAGCTGTGGGAAAAAGTTCCACACCCTAGCAGTTGAGGGAACCTGTGGAAGAGGTAGACTCAGGAAACCCCGGGATGAGGTGGTGAAGCATGACCTTCGAACTTTAGGCCTCACTGAGGCAATGACTAGTGACCGAGACCTTTGGAAATATGCTGTGCATGAGAAGAACCAGCAAACCAAGTGAGACCATAACCCATGGCCTTTGCCAAGGGTGTAGCCAGCCCAATTATGCATACCTTTCCTTCATTGGACACTAAAGTCTGTTTGCAAAGACCTGTTGAGGCAAATGAAATCGAAATCAAACCAAATTTGACGACTGGCATCCATGCCAACCTTTCCTTCATTGGACACTAAACTCTGCTTGTGAAACCCTGTTGGGGCAAGTGAAATCGAAATCATTATTGAACCAAAGTCGATGAATGACACTCGTGTCAGTGGGGCACTAACAGTACCATCCGAGTGTGATCATTGCCAGAGCAGCTGTCAGGATGGTGGCATGTAAAAGGCACTCTTCAAGCGTGATTGTTACCAACGTCACCTTACTGGCATTTGTGCCGGTGGCATGTTAAAAAAACATTCGAACGAGGTCGTTGCCAGTGCCGCTGGACTGACTCCTGTGCAGGTGGCATGTAAAAACACCATTTGAGTGTGGCCATTGCCAGAACTGCCTGACAGGCCCTCGTGCTGGTGGCACATAAAAGCACCCACTACTCTCTCGGAGTGGTTGGCATTAGGAAGGGTATCCAGCTGTACAAACTCTGCCAAATCAGACTGGAGCCTAGTGCAGTCATCTGGTTCACCAGCCCTCAGTCAAACCGTCCAACCTATGCTAGTATGAAAAGCGGACATTAAACGTTGATGATGATGATGATGATTACAGGTCGATGATTTGTAATATAACCTGGTATTTCTATATTTTAGTGTTCTAACCCTTTCTTCAGGATACCTATAGAGAAAAGGTGTTAAAAGGTGGTTAACATTTCAGTTTTTGTCTACCAATTCCCCTAACAGTGTTCATCAGAATGTGGCTGTAGAAGAAGATAGTTGCCAAGGTAACATGCAATGGAACTTGACTAGCAACAATATGGTCTGGTCATGTAGTATATTTGCTAACTACAAACCGGTGCTGGTTCCATGTAAAAATTATCCAAGCACACAAAACGTACGTGTGTTGGTGACATCTAAAAGTACCTGTGGTGGTTTCACTTCAAGAGCGCTTGTGCTGGTTCCACATAAAAGAAAAAAAAAACACCTGTGTTGGTGCCATGTATGAAGCAACCATGCTGGTGCCACATGAAAAGCACCTAGTACACTTTATGCAGTGGTTGGCATTCGGTAGTGGCATCAGAGGTTGGAAAGCTTACCAAATCAGACGACTGGAACCTGGTGCAGTCTTCAGCTTGCCAGATCCTGTCAAACCATCGTTCCTATGCCAGCATAGAAAATAGACCTTACTGATGATGATGGTGGTGGTGGTAGTGATGATGATGAGGATGAGGAGGAGGAATGGAATGACAGCCATGACTATACTAGTATGCGTGCATGCACAGGTGAGCATGTTTGTATATGTATGTAAGTTATGTGCATCTGTGTGTGCATGCTTGCATCTGTGTATGTCTTTATATAATTGACACAACACTGCTGTTGCAGTTTTGCTATTCTCACACATACACGCACCGCTCATGCACACACACATACAGAACACACCCACACAAATAAACCAAGGTTGTGATATTGATTACGTAATGCACAACACAAAATTTACAAAATGCAGTGGATTTTGGTAGTAATTAGATCCAAAACGAAAGTGTTCCTAGTTAATTAAAAATATATCTAATGGTTGCTTATAATTCAATTCTAATTTACGCTCATGATAATTTAATATGCCATTGACTGGGAATTTTACCTTTAAAAATTAAAATTTTAAAGCAGCTTATTGCCCAAATTAATAATAAGCTGTGTGTAGAAGCAGTTCTCAAAACAAGCATAATTTATTACATGTTGCCTATATGCATGTTTCTATAAGCATGCATATATGTGTATACATGTGTGTGTGTATGTGTGTGTGTGTGCATAAATAGATATATATGTATATGTATATGTATATATGTATATATATATATATATATATATACACACACACACACACACATATATACTTGTGTGTGTGTGTATATATACATATATGTATATACACACACACACACATATATATATACACATATATATGTGTGTGTGTGCATGTATCTATATACATATATGTATATACACACACATATATACATACATATATAAACATATATATAAATATATATTATCATCATCATCATCATCATTATTTTCCATGCTGGCATTGGTTGGATGGCTGAACCAGAGCTGGAAAACCATAGAACTACACCAGGTTCCATTGTCTGATATAACATGGTTTCTACAGCTGGATGCCCTTCCTAACATCAAACACTTTACAGTGTGTAGTGGATACTTTTAATGTGGCATCGGCCCGAGCGCCACTGTGTGGCACCAGCACAAGTACTTTTCAATTGGCACTGACACAAGGCTTTCACAAACTATTCCTCTTCACCAGAGGAACTAACCTTAACACAGCTTTGGTCAGCTTGGAGCCATAGTATAACACGCTTGCAGTGAAACTAATTTTATACAGTGAAACTAATTTCAAAACTAAGTGAATGGAAAGTGCATGCCTCAGGAAATAATAACTATCTTTGAATTTGTATTGCAAAATATATTCAGGGTCCTATCTTGTGCAAATATATATAAATTGAAAGGCAGCAAGCTGGCAGAAACGTTAGTACACCGGGCAAAATGCTTAGCGGTATTTCGTTTGCTGTTACGTTCTGATTTCAAATTCCGCTGAGGTCGACTTTGCCTTTCATCCTTTTGGGGTCAATAAATCAACTACCAGTTGTGTACTGGGGTCGATCTAATCGACTGGTCTGCTCCCTAAAAATGTTGGGCCTTATGCCTAGAGTAGAAAAGAATATATATAAATTGAGATACCTAAGTATATACCCAAATCTGTATACGAGACAGATGTGTAGAAAGTTTGGCAGTACTATTATAGTTCATATAACATCTAAACATGGGTATGGCAATTTGCAGGGGCCACAGCTGTGTGGTTAAGGAGTTTGCTTTGGAATTTTATTGTTTTGTGTTCTGTCCCACTGTGTGGTATCTTAGGCAAGTGTCTCTAGCTATAGCTCCTGGCCAACCAAAGCCTTGTGAGAGCATTTGGGTGACAGAAATTCAACAGTAGATTGTTGTATACATACATGTGTGTGGATGTGTGTTTGTATGTGTGTGAAATATGTTTATGCATAAAATGGTTATTCTTACAGACAGCATTATAATTATTCAACTTACAATAACAGGTGTGGCTGTGTGGTAAGAAGCTTGCTTCCCAACTACATGGTTCTGGGTTCAGTCCCACTGCATGACACCTTGGGCAAGTGTCTTCTACTATAGGCTCAGGCTGACTAAAGCCTTGTAAGTGGATTTAGTAGATGGAAACTGAAAGAAGTTCAAGCACCATTCGAGCATGGATTGATGTTAGTACCGTGTCACTGGCTCTCCATGCTGGTGGCATGTAAAAAGCACCTTGCAAATGTGGTCAATGCCAGTGCTGCTTGACTGGTTCCCATGCTGGTGACATGTAAAAAGCACCCACAACACTCTCAGAGTGGTTGGCATTAAGAAGGGCATTCAGCTGTAGAAACTCTGCCAGATCAGATTGGAGCCTGGTGCAGCCTACTGGCTTTCCAATCCCAGTCAAACTGTCCAACCCATGCCAGCATGGAAAGTGGACGTTAAACGATTATGATGATGATGATGATGGTGTATAAGTGTGTGTGTGTGTGTGTGTGTGCGTACCTTTGTATATGTGTTTATCCTCCACTACCACTTGACAACTGGTGCTGGTGTGTTTACATCCCTGTAACTTAGCAGTTATGTAAAAGAGACCCATAAAATAAGTAACAGACTTAGTTTTTTTTTAAAAGTACTGGGGTTGAATCATCCAACTAAAATTTCTTCAAGGTGGAGCCCCAGCATGGCCACAGCTTAGTAACTGAAACAAGTAAAAAATAAGAAAAGATACACAAAAGTTTATTCTTACAGACAGCATGATAAATATTCAATTTACAGTAACTAGAAATTTCCAAAATGGCTGACACAATTCTGCGTTTGAAAAGGAAACAAACATTTTTCTCTTCCAGTTTATAATTTTCTTTCTTAATGCTCTAACCTAACCATTCCCCTTTCACCTACAGACACGATCACATGGAGACTTCAATTCTAATTTTCTCTATAAATTTTGACAATCATAATATTTTAGTTTGTTTAGTAATTTTATTATTGGCACAAATTGAATTTATATAGATTATTTCTTCCTCACCAACACCCCATCTTTCTCTCTCTCACTCTCTGTATCTCTTGTTGCTCCTCCCCCTCTCTCTATCTTTGTATATATGTGTGTGTATAATATATATTTATTTATATATATATATATATATATATATATATATATATATATATGTATATATATATATATATATATATATATATATATATATATATATATATATATATATATATATATATATATATATATATATGTCTTTTTCTCTTTCTGTCACTATCTCTCTCTCCCGATGTTTTTCTCTCCTTGTCTCTCCCTCTCTCTCTCTCTTTATGTCTCCTTCTCTGTCTATCTCTCTCTTTCTATCTCCCTTTCTCTTATACTCTCTCCCTTGCTCCTCCTTTAACAAATGCTGTAACAAGCTCAAGAAAATAAAACATCATTATTTTTTATGTAAAATAATAAAATATGATCATAGCATATTAAATTCTTACACAGGACCTGTCAACATATGGTACATATTCTCAAACAAATTTTTCGTTTTAAAATGAGATAGCTGTCACAAAATGATGCACAACTTTCAACTGAAAAGCAAAAAACAAAAAAACACAAACAAAAAGACAACAGATACAGAAATATACAATACAACAAAAATACAAACCCCACAAACAGAAACAACAAAAATTTACACAAAACTGGAAATTTTACTGTCATCACATTTTGAAAATAAGGCAGAATAATGTCAGTAGAAAATGAGGTCTTTATTATAAGTTTAAGAGCTGGGGCAAGGGTGGGTTCTATTCGATTTGGTGCTGACAGTTTATTAATTTTCTTGTTTTTGACTTCGGTTTGTTTTGTTTAATGTCTAGGGTTAGGGATAAGATAAAGAAATATGCATGTGTGAGTGTATATATATGTATATGACAAACATGTATACATTTATATACATATGTATGTGCGTGTATGCATATCTTTATCTATGTATATGTATATATATATATATATATATATATATATATATATATACCAGAGTAAGCACATAAATGCGAAACAAGGTGGAAAATATAGTACTCGAATACCAGAGGTAGAGTAATATGCTTTATTAAAAAGCAGTAAAAATATCACTAAACTGTTACTCGGAGTTTCATGGTCCTGCTCGTCAGAGAGTTTTGTTTAGAAACTCTCTGCTGACTGGGATTGTGGAACTCTGAGTAACAGTTTTTGTGATATTTTTGCTGCTTTTTAATGAAGTATATATATATATATGTTCTTTCTTTTTTTAATTCTTTCATTTGTTTCAATCATTTGACTGCAGCCATGCTAGAGCACTGCCTTTAGTCAAACAAATCAACACCAGGACTTATTCTTTGTCACAATATGATCAAAACTAGTCTCACTCACCTCTTCCTCTCACTAACTGTTACATTTAAGATCCTTCTTTTCCTTCTTCTTCCCCTCCCTATGTTTTAAAATTTACTTCGCATCTAGCTTGTCTGTTACAACTTCTATATGTATACACCAAGTGATTTTTGCATGCGAGCATGGCTGCATACATATATGTACATGTGTATATGTGCATTTGTGTGTATATTTCCGTCTTACATATATATGTCTGTATATGTATGTAGTCTGTGTACATCCATATTTGTCTTTTGATGTATATATGTATATTATAGATGGTTTAGTATGCACATATCTGCTGTAAAATATTTATGTAATGCAGCATGAATATTTTAATTTGAACTTTTAATGCATTAATTGAATTATATTTGGTATATAATTATTTGCAATAAGTATTTTGAATCCACTCTTCAATTTAAGGTTTCCCTCGATTTTTATAATAGGATGAATTAATATTGAATTCATTTATTTTGTTTATTTTGTTCATTGCATACTTAAAACTGTTAATTGAAAGGACCAATGAAATAAATCCATTTTTTAAAGATGTATCCTTTAACTAGTTTTGATTATATCGTTATTTCTGTTCCATTTTAACAAAACTGTCCGACGAATGGGAAAGTGAAACTCTGAGTAACATTTTGTTATATTTCTGCTGCTTTTAAATAAAGTATATATGTATGTATTTATGTGCATATATATATACCTGGAAATGGATGTGTTGTGTTCAATTAAATAATAAATAATATATATATTATATATTATTTAATATTTTTAATTGAAAGTAACACATCCACTTCCAAATAAGTTTATCTCCATCTTTTTCATGCCACTCTCTACTCTATACCGTTTTCTTCCTCCATCCTTCTCTAAATCCCTTTTTCTACCCCTCTCCCCTTCACCGTTTTCTGTCTATCTCTCTCTCTCCCTCTTTCTCTTTTTCTCTCTCTCCCCTCTTGCTCTTTTTCTCTCTCACTCCTTCTCTTTTTTTTTTCTCTCTCTCTTATGTTGCTAACCTTGTTTCAGCTTAGAGCTACAGCCATGTTGATGCACCGCCGTTTTGCTACACTGTTATTACTCAGAGGCTCCTCCAACATGTGGCACTTGGTGAAGAATGGAGTTTGATGTAGCTACCCTCATTTGCACCTCTTGCCATGAGGTAGGTTCATCTGGGACTCTCGACAAGATGAGGTCCAGCCTTGATTTAAAAATGCCTACTCCTACTTTGTGCAGGTTCCTCAGGCTCTTTGGGAGAATATTAAAAAGCTGTGGGCCCCTGAAACCCAGGCTGTTGTAGTAACTGGTTCTGAAATGCGATGGCTTTGCTGGGATCTTTGGCACTATGCAGTGTCATCCCGTTCTGGCTTTGGTGTAGCTTTCAATGTCAAAATTTGGCACAGTTCCTTCCAGGATCTTCCAGATGTATATTACTGCATACCTCTCCTGCCTTCTCTCCAGGGAGTAGAGTCTTAGCTGTTTCAGCCTTTCCCTGTAGCTGAACAGTTGCAAAGAGACAATCATCTTTGTGAATCTTCTCTGGATTGCTTCAAGGTCCTCTGTTAGTTTTACACTGTTGGATGACCAGACCAATGGCATACAACTTACAACCAAGTGGAGAATAATGGAGAAATCTATGTCATATGTAAATGGATCTGCAAGATGCATTGTATTCATGGCTAAAAGAACACACATTCAGAATCTCATTTTTTCCAGCTGAGTGGATTGGAGCAATGTGAAATAAAATGTCTTGCTCAAGAACACAATGTGCTGCCATTTGTCAAACTCACAACCTATTCACTATGCCACAACTTAAGTCATTTGCTAGGAGATCACTGAAAGGAGTCTCAGGGAGTAGTGTCCCTGCCTTCCTGAGTTAGTTTTCCGTTACATTTCTTAAAAATTGTGGTAGAGACCTCGGTCACATAACCACTCATGTCTAGAAACTGAGGTGGAGGGTAAGCAAGGACATGCTCCCAGTAGAAAATCCAGCTCTGAAAAAGCCTCATGACAATAGCAAAGAAACTCGGGCAACCTCACACAACCAATTCACTTAGCCACAACATCATCATCATCATCATTGTTTAACATCCGCTTTACATGTTAGCGTGGGTTGGACGATTTGACTGTGGACTGGCAAACCAGATGGCTACACCAGGCTCCAATCTGATCTGGCAGAGTTTCTACAGCTGGATGCCCTTCCTAACGCCAACCACTCTGAGAGTGAAGTGGGTGCTTTTACATGCCACTGGCACGAAGGCCAGTCAGGAGGTACTGGCAATGGCCATGCTCAAAATGGTGTATTTTACGTGCCACCTGCATGGTGTATTTTACATGCCACCTGCACAGGAGCCAGTCCAGCGGTACTGGCAATGAACGACCTAAGCAAAATATGAAAAAGCAAAGATTAAGAAGGCAGACATGGTTAAAGTTAGGTTTTATCAGTTTCAATGATGTAATTTACGAGTTTTACCATTTAAATGAAAATGCAAGTTACAGCAGCATATTCAGTATCCGCTTCATTAGCACGTGCAAGTCTGAAAACAAAGTATTTTATGTTGGAAAACTGGGTACATTATTCAGAGTTTTAATTTTAAAACAGTTAAAGAGTTATTTCCTTTGTTACTTTTGATAAAAATTATCATTAACACTAATGAATTTTCTTTTTTTTTTTTTTGCATCACACTTGATATTTTGATGAAAAGGATTTTATTTCACAATGTATGCTATTCCATATTCAATTATATTGTATTTTTTTTCTCCTTGGTAACATAATTATGCTAGCTTTAGTTTGTTTGATAAAAACTGGTTCTATGCATTCTTCACAGTTAAATGGTTAGCAATGGTGAAACCATTCACCAGTAAAAACAATTACTGCTCAAAAATAAAATCCTATGAGACAGCATAAGCATGGAAAACTGACAACAAAAAGTTTAAATTAAAAATGAATAGAAAATAGTAGAAAAAATTTGTCTTTCTGTAATTAGTAGAATATTCAAAATGAAAGTAACAGCCTTGAAGAGCTTTGAAAGAGTATATACATACTGTAGTCCGAAGGTATATGGTGTATAATAGAAATGAATATATCATCTTTATTTTTTATCTTTTACCTGTTTCAATCATTGGACTGCAGCCATGCTGGGGCACTGTTTTCAAGACTTTTAGTTGAATGAGCTGATACCAGCACCTGTTATGTTGTAAGCTTGGTACTTATTTTGCTAGTATCTTTTGCTGAACTGCTAGGTTACAGAAACATAAACATACCAACACTGATTATGAAGTGGTGGTAGTGATGGTGGTGGAAACGTAGGCACAATGACACACACACACACACACACACACACACACACATATATATATATATATAGAGTATACAGGAAATGGAGAAATATTGATGAACAACGATTGGCTTGCATCAATTATTTTTTATTAATTCAATACAAATAGACTGCATCCCATCTAACAGCTGTTTCTGCATCCAATATTCCACAGTATTGCCATTGATATTCTAAAAATAATATTCACCATATTTGGTAATAAAACCGATCTGGAACATGGACCTTCATCAGATTGAAAAAAAAAACATACATAAAAAAAGAAAACTGGAGAGCCTAGAGAAGAAAAATTAAGGTTGAATAAGCTCTGGGGTCGATTTGCTCGACTATAAAGGCGGTGCTCCAGCATGGCCACAGTCAAATGACTGAAACAAGTAAAAGAGTAAAAGTGTATATATATATATATATATATATATATATATATATATATATATATATATATATATATATATATACAGCAGGCTGCCAAATCCACTCACAAGGCATGGGTCAGGCTGGAGCTAGACACTAGACAAAGGCGTCATGCAGTGGGACTGAACCCTGAACTATGTGATTGAGAAGTGAACTTCTTGGCACACAGCCACGCCTGCACCTACAGTAGAAGCAACAGCACCTTTCTCCTCTTTCACCTCCACCTCCTCATCATCATTGATGTTGTCATCATTGTCATTGTTGTTTCACGATCTACTTTTCAATGCCTACATGGGCAAAACACAATTCGTTGAGGAAAATTTTCTGCAACCTGACACCCTTACTGACCCAAACCGTCACCTGTTTGCAATCAAGGTAATATGTCTATTTGCCTGGACAGGATTTCATGGACAACTGGAAATAAACGGTACCACTTGTATGACGGTAAGTATCACAACATTCACGCAATGTCAAGGACAAAGAAATACAAACTCACATTCTCATACACACACACACACACGTATACAACAGGCTTCTTTCAGTTTCTGTCACTGTATCAATAACATTTGCCAACAGCTATTTTGTAATGTTGAGATGAGAAAACACAATACACTTATATATACGGATATATATGAATATGAGAGGCTTCTTTCAGTTTCCCTCCACTAAATCCATTTTATACCTGTTCATCCATCCATCCATCCATCTATCAATCAGACATATTTAGAAGCATTAAACTAATACTGTTGTTGGAATTTGTCCCTATAGTGTTGTTTTCTTTTCATACTCATTGCCTAATACACGTATATATATATATGTACACATACATATAAATATACATATAGATATACATATAAATATACATATATACATATATATATATGCTTATACATATACACACTCACACACACACACACACACACACACACACATATATGGCTCAAACTTCAAAGTCACAGTCAGTAATATTCTTGTCTAAGAATAATAAATTTGTACAAAAGTGTAAAATAACCCATGTAAAATTCTATTCATTATAACTGCACATTAAAACAAACATTAAGATGTATATATATATACACACACACACACATACACATACACATTCACACACATACACACTCATGCACACACACACATG
>NC_142930.1:110733690-110763690 GCF_046866305.1 Octopus bimaculoides | reverse complement strand
TTGGTTGCTACCTCTAGCAGATTGCGCGACCACATTGAGAGTCCAACAATGCAGATGCTCTCACACAAATGTTCTACCATGTCCTGCTGTTCACGTTTTGTTTACACAGTTAAATACTAAATACTTCTGCATCACTTTATCTATTAAGCAGCTTAGTACTACTAATGAAGCATTGACTTCTAGTCATAATAGTAAAAAAAAAATTTAAAGCCTGCCATGTAACGTTGAAGATTAAATGAAAAACTGACTTTGTGATATGTTTAATGTGGCATTAAACTAGGAAATATTGAATGTTTCTCTTGTAAATAAATGAAATAATTGCATTTGTTTGTTTTCAATCTTTTGTCTTTGAAGAATTTTTAGTCAAAGAAAGCCATCTTAGTACTCGGATTTGTTTTTTTAAGCCTGGTACTTGGTCTCTTGGTTTCTTTTTGCCGACCCAGGGATGTAAACAAACCACCACTGGTTGTCATGCGGTAGTGGGGGACAAACACAGACACAAAGACACACACACAGACACAAAGACACACACATATATATATACATATATCATCATCATCATCATCATCATAATTTGACATCTGTTGTCCATGCTGACATGGGTTAGATGGTAAGCTGAAGAGCTGCACCAGACTCCAGTCTGAGTTGGCATGGTTTCTCCCTAAATTCTAGCAATTATGTGTAATCATCAACCTTTTTAGTACCAACCTGCCCAAAATTGGCCCAAGACCAACCCAAACTGGTCCAAGACTGTCCCAAAACTAGCCCATAACTGGCCCAAGTCTGGCCTAAAACCGGCCCAAAACTGGCCAATAACTGACCCAAGATTGGCCCAAAACTGGCCCATAATTGACCCAAGACAAGCTCAAAACTGTGATATAAACTTTGTTTTAAAGTAATCTGGACTAAAACCTTCAATCAAGATTTCAAATTAATTTATGTTCTAAGGACCAACTTACTAAGACTTTGAAATTTTGGCCAAAGGCTAGAAATTTTTAGGGTAGGGATTCAGTTGATTACATCAAACTCAGGACTTCAATGATATTTTATGTTATCAACCCTGAAGGGATGAAAAGCAGAGACTACCGCAGAGAAATGCCAACTCACAACACAAAGACTTGTTGGAAAATCCAATCAGCATTTTGTCTGACATGCTAAAAATTCTACCTGCATGCAATGCCAAATGTTATTTTACCAAATTCTTCTTTGGAACATCAGTTAATGGTTTTAATTCAGATCCCTTTAAAACACACACATACACACATTCTCTCTCTTTCTTTCACTCTTTCTCTCTCTCTCTCTCTCTCTCTCTCTCTCTCTCTCTCTATCTCTCTCTCTCCCTCACACGCACTCACATACACACCCAAACACAAACCTCTTCACATGTAGACACACCACACATCCAAATACAAATATACTCAAACATATACAGACATACACACATCCTCTCTCAGTCACATACACACACACACACTCTCACTCACAAACACACACTCTCTCTCTCTCTCTCACACACACACATACTCTTTCTCTCACACATACACACTCTCTCTCTCTCATACACTCTCGCTCTCTCTCACACATACACACACGCACTCTCACTCATAAACACACACTCTCTCTCTCTCACACACACACACACTCTCTCTCTCTCTCTCTCACACACACCCTCTCATACATTCTCGCTCGCTCTCACACATACACACACACACTCTCTCTCTCTCTCACACACACACACGCACTCTGTCACACATGCACCCATACTCTCTCTCTCACACACACATGTATGCACACACACACACACACACACACACACACACACACACACACACACACACACACACACACACACACTTCTACTAAAAGGTTGTCATTTTCTAATAAGCTAACAAAGAGATTTTTATATCCTTTCATTAATCTCAACATATGTTTCATGAAATATTTTATTTAATTTCAAAAAGGACAAAAAAAAAACCCAAACCAACCCATCTTTCTTTCCAATGTTATTGTCGGCTTTATGATAGGAGACAGCAGTAAGTCCTCCACAAGTTAACATTCACGACATTCTTTATTATCTCATTTGGTATGCGACCAATGGTTTTAGGTACGTATGAACGTTGCAAGCAATTACATTTTCTCCATCCCTTAAAATCAATAACACTAGTCAATAAGATGGATAGCTTTGATTAGGAAAAAGTCAAATTATTTCAGTGTAGAGTATTTTTATGAACAAAATAGGATAAAAGACAAACAAAAAACATTGATTGATTTGTGCTTTTTAATCCTCTTGTCAAAGTAATTCTTGACGAGATGAAAATAAAACAGAGTGAAGAAAAGGCATTTATGATTTAAAAAAGGCAGGGTTTTGTGAACGAGAAGCTTTAACAGAGACAGAAATTGTAAGTCGTTTGAACAAAACTGGAGATCAGTGACCGAGTAACATCGAAATATATGGTGAGATAAATGTATGGCATTAAATACATCTTTATTCATGAGACAGTCGAATAAAACTAATTCTACGAATTTGCGATTGATGAGAACTAAATGCATATTAGAAGTTGATCAATTCTGTTGATATTTCCCCCGACTTTAACCTTATGAAATTAATGTATTGTTCAGATAACTGAGTAGGATGGCAAATTTAATGCAGACAGCATCGCAGTTAGGTATTCATTGAATATGAATAACTTCACAGTACCATTTTTATAATTCTTTATTCGTCATTGCCCTCAATCATAATGTGTTTTAGATGTATTTTTGCTACACATTTCTGTATTTTCTATATAAGGGTCATTACTAAATGTGGTAATACGGTGTCTTACTACTGTTAATGATGTTAATTAGTGAAGGAATGTGGCGTAGTGGTCAGGGTATTTCGCTTGTAATGACAAGGTCGTGAGTTCAATTTACTGGTATGCATTGTGACCTTGAGCAAGTCACTTTATTTTATACTGCTCCAGTCCACTCAGCTGGCAAAAATGAGTTGTACTTGTAATTCAAAAGGGCCAGCCTTGTCACATTCTATGTCACACGCTGAATCTCCTTGAGAACTATATTAAGAGTACACATGGTCTGTGGACTACTCAGCCACTTGTACATTAGTTTCACAAGTAGGTTGTTCCGTTGACCAGATCAGTAGGGACAATCATGAAACCGATGCAAAGCCAGGCCATCTAACAACTCATGTATGGCTTAGTGGTTAAGGACATTCAGCTCATGACCACAAGGCTGTGAGTTCAAGTCATAGCTGTGAATTGGGTCCTTGAGCAAGACCCTTTATTTCAACTTCTCCAGTCCACACAGCTGGCAAAAATTAGTTAAATCTGATTTTCAAATGGCCAGCCTCATCACATTTTGTATCATGTTAAATTTCAAACTATGTTAAAAAGTATGTGTGTCTGTGGAGTGCTCAGCTACTCACACATTAATTCCATGAGCAGGCTGTTACATCAGTCAGATCACCTTGAACCCACATTGTCATAACCAATGGAATGCCAGTTATGTCTACACCTTAGCTGCTTCTAATAATTCTTGTGTATCCTGACTCAATACCCCAGGATTCGTGTAATTTGTTTGTATTTTAGGTTATAAATTTGGGAAGCCCATTCTTCTGGGTTTATTAGGTTAAAAGAAATAGACTTCTGTCATATAACTTTTTTTCCGTATGTTAAAGACATTACAAGCGAAATATAATCATAAAGATTTTATATTTCAAGTAATCTTTGTTGTTTTAGATTATTGTTTTTTTTAATACTCATTTTTACATTAACCCTACTCATTTAAAGTACCCTAATTTGGTACTTTATTGTCTGAGGCTAATTATCTTGCATATTACTCATTCTATTAACTGACAATCATTTTAGTTTGGTACTCATTTCATTAATTGTTGCTCATTTTATCAATTAGTACTCATTTTATGGAATGGTTCTCATTTTACTGAGTTCTGCTCATTTTATTGAGTATGCCTCATTTTATCAAGATGATGATGGTGATGATGATGACGATGACGACGATGATAATGATGATGATGATGACGACGGCAATGATGATGATGGTGATGATAACAGCAATGATGATGATGATGATGATGATGATGAACAGAAAGACGGTGGGGTCAATTTGTTGCAGTTTCTCCTGGGATTATCCCTGACAAATTTTATTGTATCTCTTGAACACTAGAAATAATAATAATAATAATAATAATAATAATAATAATAATAATAATAATAATAATAATAATAATAATAATAATAATAATAATAATAATAATGATAATAAACTTCTCTAGTTCAAAAACAAATATTTATAGTTTGACGGATAGCTCTTATTATATTGGCAGTTCCATGTTTATAACTTGCTTTCTTTTCTCGAACAAAACATTATGAGCTTGTTGATTCTTTGAGAGATTGGTACTGTGGTATCGGAGGGGGGAAGAGTTAACCAACAATTAAAGAATACTTAATTGTGGATTTGCAAAAAAAACAACACAAAGAAGAAGGACAGTTTTAACTCTTTGAGTCACAATAAAACTAAAATAAAACAAATAAGTATAAAAATGAATTAGAAATCCTTGTGATCAAAGAATTAAAGAAAACTGCATGAAATTATTTTTTCATTAAATATGGAAAATGAAAAAAGAAATACAATACTTAACAATAATTAATATTTCAAAGAAAGGTTAATGATACAAACGCATACAAGTTTTCTAAGAGGACATATTATGGTTCCAAACTAGTTTTATATCTTCAATTAATACTTCTAAAAACCTAATTTTTAGCTTCATTGGTTACTAATTGAATCTTAAAACACAAAGATAGCCTTTTTTTCATAAATGTAATCGTTGTGATGAGATTAAAGCGAAAAAATGTTAATGTCTTGTGACGGATCATACTAAAGGTCAACCCGGTAAAATTTGATTCCAAGAAGATGGACATCATTGGTTCTGTAAATAATTACCATTAAAATCATCTCTGTAATCCTTCATAATTAGTTTGGTAATGTTGTGGAGCCTGAAACAAGGAACAAACAATCTTTGGTGTTAATCTACATTATTTAATAGTTGGGAGTACTTATTCGTTATTTGTAGCAGCAAATTTATCAAAGAGAAATTTACCTTTGTAAAAAATAAGGTGTTTCTATCAAAGACTCGTTTGCGTCATTAACTCATCATCATCATCATCATTGTTGTCTTTATCTTTGTCATTGTCATCATCATCATCATCATAATTGTTATCATTGTCATCATCGTCGTCATCATCATCATCATCATCATCATCATAATCATCATCATCATCCGCATCATTCTCATCATCATCATAATTGTTATCATTGTCATCATCATCATCATCATCATCATCATCATCATCATTCTCATCATCATCATCATAATTGTTATCATTGTCATTATCGTCGTCATCATCATCATCATCATCATCATCATCATTCTCATCATCATCATAATTGTTATCATCATCATCATCATCATCATTATCATCATCATCATCATCATCATCATCATTCTCATCATCATCATCACCATCAACATTATTGCCATCGACATCATAATCATCATCATCTTTGCTGTCCTTATCATCATCATCATTATCATTGGCATCACTGTCATTATCATCGTCATTGTCATCATTATTATCGTCATCATCATCATCATCTTCATCATCATCATCAACATTATTGTCATCAGCATCATAATCATCATCATCATCATCATCATCATTGACATCACTGTCATTATCATCGTCATCGTCATCATTATTATCGTCATCATCATCATCATCATCTTCATCATCATCGTCACCATCAACATTATTGTCATCATCATCATCTTCTTCATCATCATCATCACCATCAACATTATTGTCATCAGCATCATAATCATCATCATCATCATTATCATTGACATCACTGTCATTATCACCGTCATTATCATCATTATTATCATCATAACTGTCATAATCATCATCATCATCATCATCATCATAATCATCATCACCATCATATTTATCATTGTTGTCATCATCATCATCATCAACATCTGGACTGTCATCAGTATTGACACTGTCATTTTCATCTGCAGCAGCCACAGTCACAGCAACAGAAGCATCGTTGCAATCATCTTTGGTGTGATGGTGGTGGTGATGTCATCATCATCATTGTCATTGTTTTAATATCCACTTTTCTATACCTGCATGGGTCAGACAGAATTTGTTAAGGTTGGCTCTTCTACAGCTAGACACCTTTCCTGTCACCAACCCTCACCTCTTTCTAAACGAGGTAATATTTCCCCAGTTCAGACATGTCTCCATAGAATATTGGCACTGGCATCATTGTCATGGTACATAAAAAGCACCATTCTAGCATGCATGTCTGATGCTAGTGCCAGTGACATTTAAAAAGCATCATTCTAGTACGGTCGACGCCAGTGCCACCTGACTGGCACCCATGTCGGTGACACATAATTAGGCCTTTAACTTGAATGATTATTATTATTATTATTATTATTAAACCCTGACATTTTATGTATTGTATTAATAAGAGCTTTCCTACTTGTACAGATATTTCTACTTTATTCCTATTTTATTTTATTTGTATTTTTTAAATAATGGAATATGTTATTTGAATTTATAAAGACCTGAAGAGTGACTTCATTCTGAAAAGAATTTATCTTGATCGATTTATTGTGAATTGCACAGATTTTTTCTGCTATTATGTGGCCATGAAACACGCATAGTCTACAATTCACTTTCTTTTTTATCAACTTACTAAACTGAATTAAATTTTTAGTCTAGTATTGTTTAGATTTTTATGGATTATAAACTTTTCTTTTAGATTTTATAGATTTTTGAATTAGTATTTTGTAGAGTTCGTTTTTCTTGATGGTGTCTGATCTCCTTCATTGTTTGAATTGCATTTTGGTGGTTCTTCTCTAAGTTATTAATATATATATATATATGTATATATATATATATATATATATATATATATATATATATATATATATATATATATATATATACATGCACACATATATCTGCATATATGCATACACACATACAAACACACATATAAATATAAACATATAAACACATTCACATATACATATATGTATATGATGGGCTTCTTTTAGTTCCCATCAAACAAAACGACTCACAAAACTATGGTGATCTAAGGCTATAGTCGAAGACAATTTCCCAAAATGCCATGCAGAGGAAGTGAACCTGAAGCCATGTGTTTGAGGAGCAAACATTTTAAATGATTACCATTAAAATCAATGTAATCCTTCATAATTAGTTAGATAATGTTGAAGTCTGTGCCAAAGAACAAAAGATCTTTAGTGAATTTACATCTTTCAATATTCAAAATACTCATTCACCACGCATTCATGAAAGACAAATTATCTTCATAAAACATAAGGTCTTTACATCAAAGACACGTTTTGGTCATTAACTTAGAAAGTATTGTACTAAACTTTTAGCAATAAAGATCGTTTGCCAACATAACATGACAGTCCTGGTTTAGGACAAGTGTTGCTGTAATTTAGCCCCAGGAGACATCGTCTTCAGCTGGTTATACGACACGATCTGTGACCTTATATCTGTGCTCTATAGCCAACTGGAGACAATGTCTTCTGGGGCTAAATTACAGCAACATTCGTCCTAAACCAGGACTGCCATGTTATGTTGGCAAACAATCTTTACTACAAAGTACTGTTGCTGAATATCTCACATTGTGAGATTTAGAAATAGTAATTTTCTAAACCTTTAGAATTCACATTATTCTGTCAAAAGTAATGCTCGTTAATTCACCTTGTTTCAAATTAATCAGACACTATTTTGTAGTTTTGAGATTTTGATCAAGTAACTTTTAATTTTTAGAATTATATTGTAGGGTTAGTGTGAGAGGTCAGATCAGGCCAGTTTGAACATAAAATGGGTGAAATATTTTGGACAGATATGGCCTGTTTAAATTCTAAAGGGTTTGTTAAATTGGCTGGACACAGACCATGCATAGCTGACCACAGAAGATAACCAGCACCCTACCAAGAGATTGACAGTTAGTACCCTGAATAGCACTGAATTGTGTCTTTGTGAAAACCAACATCCTTCTGATGGCTCAGTCCATTTAGCTGTAAGCAGGTATCACTAAGTAGGAATATTTCTCAAGCCAAGAGCTAAAAGTACTAATATTTTATTTGTAGAACTGATTTCAGATCTTCATGTGATCATAATCTTTTCTACTCTAGGCACAAGGCCCAAAATTTTAGGGGAGGGGGCCAGTCTATTAGATTGACCTCAGTACAAAACTAGTGCTTAATTTATCAACCTCGAAAGGATGAAAGACAAAGTCAGCCTCGGTGGAATTTGAACGTAAAGACAGACAAAATACCGCTAAGTATTTCGCCCAGCATGCAAACGTTTCTGCCAGCTTGCCGGCTTGAGATAAAAATAGTAATAATAATCCTTTCTACTATAGGCACAAGGCCGGAAATTTTGGGGGAAGGCGCAAGTCGATTACATCGATCCCCAGTACAAAAACTGGTAGTTAATTTATCAACCCCAAAAATGACAAAAGGCAAAGTCGACCTCGGTGGAATTTGAACTCAGAACGTAAAGACAGACGAAATACTGCTTAGTATTTTGTGCAGCATGTTAAGGTTTCTGCCAGTTCGCTGCCTTCTTCATGTTACCATAATGTCAATATTGATGAGTTAAACCAGGCAGTGAGCTGGCAGAAATGTTAGCACACTGTGCGAAATGCTTAGTGGTATTTCTGAGTTCAAATTCTACTGAGGTCGACTTTGCCTTTCATCTTTTTAGGGTCAATAAATTAAGTATCAGTTGCATACTGTGGTCAATCTAATCCACTGCCCCCCCCCCCTCACTAAAAATTTCAGTCCTTGTGTCTAGAGTAGAAAAGAATATTGATGGGTTAAACAGATTGATATTAGCAAGACTTTATGGGAAGTGGTGTCCCCATAATGTAATTAATTAAGGAATGTCTCTCATAGGGAGAGAAGGGCCTGTAAGGATTGAAATGTGACAAACAAACAAACAAACAAAAATGACTAGAAACAATACCTCCACCTTCATTAAGGCAGAGGTAAAACTATAGTGGGATTCTTTACAAACATAGAATGGCTATAAGGGTCCAGTTCAGTAAAATAAGAACCAAAGGGGTCCATAGAGAGAAATGGTTGAGAATTACTGTACTAGGGTAATGGATTAACAAAGGATTCTTTCCCTCTATATACATATCGTTGCTATTATGCAACAGTCTTGTAAGTCCAAAACGTTGCTTTTTCAGAAAAAGAAAAAATGGTTTCCCTTTTCCATTTCATTTTACATTAGAAACAGTTTCAGCTTAACAATAATACTTCGTTGGGTGCATAAAATCGTAACTCCATGCATGTTTGATATTTTCAGTCAGAAATATTTTTGCAAAACTATCCTATGTGGGACTTACTACACTTTTGAAAAATGCTAAACCATTGTAGTACACTTTGACAATTTTCATATCTTGACATCTGAAGCAGTTGGAGATAAGATAGTTTGACCAAAAGATCCGGCTATTGCAAGCAGAATTTAAATATTGCAAAAAATGCATTTGCCCAAATTTGCACATACGACAGTCTAACATAATAGGAACGATACTGTTGGTCTACAAGTCTTCTTTGTCTTCCATCCTTCCAGAGCTGATAAAAGAAACACCAGTAATATACTACGAAGAGCAAATTGATAAGGGAGCAGACAATTACGACTCGTTTAAACTCAAGCTTACATTTTATTTTCAACCTCAACAAACATGTTTGAAATTGAAACATACAAACAAATGAAAGCTTAATTACATAATGTTGAAATTTCTCACAAGGCATCATTTAGGTAATTACATTCAAATTGTCATGTTGCAAAACTTTTCCAGATTTAGAAATAATCAATAAAAACGAAATAGCTGATGGCTTTGTTGATTGTGGAGAGAAACCTTATAGCATGTTTTGAAGAAGATATACAATGTGTGTAAAAGTTATAGCGGGTGTGTGGTAAGGAGCTTGCTTCTCAACCACAGGGTTCCAGGTTCAGTTCCACTGCATGGCACCTTGGGCAAATGTCTTCTACTATAGCCTCAGGTTGATAGAAGTCATCTGAGTGGATTTCGTAGATGGAAACTGAAAGAAGCCCAAAATGCCAAAACACAATTAGAGTCTGGGATGCTCTCTGGCTGGCCAACTCCTGTCAAACTGTCTAACCCATGCCATCATGGAAAATCGATTTTAAATGATGAGGGTGATGATGATGATGATGATGATGATGATGATGATGATGATATATCTCTGCATAGATCTATAGCTTGTGTCTCTGTGCAAAGAAACAGAACATTAAAAATGGGGGTGGGGCGTACGAAGTTACAAGCACGACAGGTGTTTCTGGGGTGGTTACTTTATAATGTTAATAGATGTAGTACACAAAAATATGCAACCAGAGACAGAAGCAAATAGGCATTGGGTAAATTAATCCTCCATTTTCAGGGTGGATATATATATATATATATATATATATATATATATATATATATATATATATATATATATATATATATATATATGCATACATACATACATACATACATACATACATACATACAACAGGTTCCTTTCAGTTTCTGTCTGCAACATCCACTCATGAAACTTTCGTCAGCCTGCGGCAATAGTAGAAGATACTTGCCCAATGAGATTGAACCCAAGACGACATGGTTGGGAAGCAAGCTTCTTAACCAACCAGCTACACCTGCACCTACAACTAAAATAATAAGACACTCATAAGATACAGGAATATTTTTATCACACAAGTGTCTCTCCATCAGTTACAATGTTGAGGGTTCCAGTGGGTCCATTCAACGGAACAGTCTGCTCATGAAATTAACGTGCAAATGGCTGAGTACTCCACAGACCACGTGTACCCTTAATGTAGTTCTCAGAGAGATTTAGTGTGACACAGAGTGTAACAAGGCTGGCCCTTTTGAATTACAGGTACAACTCATTTTTGCCCGCTGAGTAGACTGGAGCAATATGAAATAAAGCGTCTTGCTAAAGTACACAACGCACCACCAGAAATCGATCTCATGGCCTTACAGTCCTCAGAGCTAAATACCCTGGCCACTAAGCCATGCAACTTCACATCTTTCATCATATGAGCTCTGATCAATAAGTCTCCGAACTGTTGCCATAGTAACAAAGCTAAAGGATGCAGAGTAAAGCTGCTTTGCACACATTGACCTTGGCCTCTGCTGTGCATGCACACTAAGTTTTAACATTCTAGCTCACTTCTGTTTACAGCAGTGTTTGGAAGGAACGTGTGTATCGTGTGATCATCACATTGTCCATGACATTGAAAGTTGTCATGGCAATACCTGCTCAGAGGCCAACGAAAAGTTGCATAAAGTGTATGGAGAGGAGTGTATGAGTTGCACACAAGTGTACAAGAGGTTCAGACGTTTCCAAGATGGTAGAAAAAATGTTGATATTGACAAACGTTCTAGGAGACCCACAACCAGCAGAACTGAGACAAACATCATAGATGTGTGTGCAGCTGTGAGAGAAAATTGTTGAATCACTATCTGTGAGTTATCAGAGGATGGGCAGATTAGTTACAGTTCAGTTCTGTCTATTATGTCTGAAGATTTAGGTATGAGACGCATGTCTCCTAAGTTTGTGCCAAAACTGCTTTCAGCTGACCAAAAAGACACTCGGATTTCAGTTTCACAAGATCTCCTTGATTGTGTCGACAATGATGAAAACTTTTTGAAAACTTTGCGTAGTCCTCTGAGCTATTGGGAAAAAATGATGCAGATTCTCTGCTCAACTTTCTCTGTCATGGGACCCAACACGCTACACAGATTCCTTCTCAACACTGCTGTAAACAGCAGAAGTAAGCTAGAACGTTTAAACTTTGTGTACATACGCAACAGAGTTCAAAGTTAATCTGTGCCAAGCAGCTTTACTCTGCACACTTTAGCTTCGTTACTACGGCAATAGTCCGGATACTTATTGATCAGCCCGCGTAGATTAACTTAATCACAGTCAATCCAGGGTTAAAACAACAGCAACAACAACTTTTAAATTCTAAATCTCAACATTTTAGTAGATTCATAACATTTCATATTTTTTAAAGTTTTGTTTCCAGCCGTACATTCATAGTTCATTAAAGTATTTACTAATTAAAATGGTTAGTTTGCAGATGTATAAAATCTAGTTCACAACTTAATAGCTGGTTCTTATCTTTTTCAAAGATACTTGATTAAACATTCATTAGACTATAAAACATATAAACATACAAATATGCATCGCATAACACTTTATCTTCAAACTTCTCTGAATTCAATGAAGTCTTATGCCATAAGGAACGGTTTTGGTTTTGCTAAATTATTTAACTTATTTTACCGACGCCAAGAGGATATTATTTTCCTTTGATGATTTTCTTGACGCTTGTTAGTGTAAAATTTTATAAGCATTCTTGAAACACATTTATGATGAGACATATCACACATACACACATACATATGTGTATATATGTATGTATGTATATATATATATATATATATATATATATATATATATATATATATATATATATATATATATATATATATATATATATATATATATATATATATATATGTATGTATGTATGTATATATGTATGTATGTATGTATGGCACTTTGTCGGTTATGATGACGAGGGTTCCAGTTGATCCAATCAATGGAACAGCCTGCTTTGGAAATTAACATGCAAGTGGCTGAGGGCTCCACAGACATGTGTACCTTTAATGTAGTTCTCGGGGAGATTCAGTGTGACACAGAGTGGGACAAGGCTGGCCCCTTTGAAATACAGGTACAACAGAAACAGGAAGAAAGAGTGGGAGAAGGTTGTGGTGAAAAAGTACAGCAGAGGTCGCCACTATTCCCTTCCGGAGCCTCGTGGAGCTTTAGGTGCTTTCACTCAATAAACACTCACAACATCCGGACTGAGAATCGACATTGCAATCCTAAGACCGTGAGTCTGCTACCCTAACCACTGGACCATTGTGCCTTCACATTTATGTGCGTGTGTGTGTGTGTGTGTGTGTGTGTGTGAAGGCGCATGGCTTACTGGTTAGGGCATTCCGCACACAATCGTATGGTCGTGAGTTCAATTCCCCGCAATGCATTATGTTCTTGAGCAAGACACTTTATTTCACATTGCTCCAGTCCACTCAGCTTGCGAAAATGAGTACTACCTGTATTTCAAGGGGCCAGCCTTGTCACACTTTGTGTCACACTGAATCACCCTGAGAACTACGTTAAGGGTACATGTGTTTGTGGAGTGTTCAACCACTTGTACGTTAATTTCATCTGTGTTTGTCCCCATTACTGCTTGACAAATGGTCTTGGTATGTTTATTCCCCCGTAACAAAGTGGTTTCACAAAAGAGATTCCTAGAGTAAGTACCAGGTTAAAACAAATACTGAGGGGTGTCAATTCCTTCAACAAAAAATCCTTCATGTTGGTGCACCAGTATGACCACATTATAATGACTGAAACAAGTAGATGAATTTAAGTTATGTCTTTACCTTGCTTACTTATTGTAAAGATCTGATAATTTCTATTCATAGTTAGTCATATATAGCACCATATCATTCTTATTAGAAATCATCTGCATGATGGAACTGGAAGAAAATAAATTAAACTAAATCAAACATTTTACAAAGCAAAACCTTTCTAATAAATGGAAAATAATTACAGTTTGGAAGACATTTATGGAATATCTGGAATTTTTTCTTTCTTTTCCTCCTTGTTCATTAATAGGTCATCAATTGAGAAGGGGAATAAGTTTCCTACGAACAGATTAATTGCTTCCAAGGATTTCTATCTTGCGACACTTTTCTTATTGTAGTTACTCTTAGAGTTTTGACTAAGAAAGAAATTCCCAAGCTGTTTTTGGTTTGTTTCAATTTAATAGTTTTTGGTCTGAACTCCCCTAAATAATTAGTTAACTCAGCACTGTAGATCTACTGAAATAAAGTTGATTTGGGGTTACTCACCAATATCCCAATAAAAGATCTTATATACATCAATAGCTATGTTTGCTAGATTATTTTCTCTGAATATTAAGACAACAATAGTTGTAAACAGTTTTCAAGAGAGCATTTCACGATACTAAATCTTTGCAAAACTTTCGAAATATCAGTCACAAAAATCAGTTAATGGTGTAGTTTGGAAATAAAAGTCTGAGAACCATGTGAAAACATAAAACGACTGATTATGTGCTAAGACATTTACGAAGACAATTTCAACACCTCCAGCAAACCAACCAACCAACCAACCACCTAAAAATGGCTGTACTTTACAGAGGAATTAGAAAAGCTGAAAGAAATCGAGGGGAATATAATTTTTATTAAACTTAATGCATGCAGAATTTATGAGTTGTTGTGTGCAAGTTGAGGCAACAAATGTCAACATTTCTACCAGTTTGCTAGGCAATGGAAATCCAACAAGCCAAACTATACATGATGTTCAGTCAGCCATGAAACGATATATTCCTATGAAGACAGCTTAAAAGGAATAAATATTATCAGATCAAGCATCAAATAAGGTAACCACATAGCTACCTCTTTAAATGGCTGAAGGTATCAAGGACAAAAAAATAATCAATTAAATTTGAAAAGATAAGAAAAAATGCAAATTTCCATACAAAACACCTGACAACAATACAAAAGTTTTCATTACTTGGAACAGAATCAAATTTTGACGATAAAATCCGTCAAAGTACTTATTGACTACAAATATCTGACAACTATGGTATTATGCATCTAAGCAAATACATGACTCTGTCGCCACGCTTCAACCGGCTGACAAATAAATGCTATTTTTATTTTTACAACAAAACTAAAAGTAAGAATCTTTTCTACTCTAAGCGAAAAGCCCCCCAATTTTTTGTGGGGAGGGGACCAATCGATTAGATCGACCCCAGTACGCAACTGGTACTTAATTTATCAACCCTGAAAGGATGAAAGGCAAAGTCGACCTCGGTGGAATTTGAACTCAGAACATAAAGGCACAAAATACAGCTAAACATTTCACCTGGCATGTTAACGATTCTGCCAGCTCGTTGCCTTAAAATAATCTTTTCTACTCTAAGCATAAATCCCAAAATTTTGGGGGAGAGGGCCAGTCGATTAGCTCGATCCTAGTACACAGCTGGTACTTAATTTATCGACCCCAAAAGGATGAAAGCAAAGTTGATCTTGGCGGAATTTGAACTCAGATCATAAAGACAGACGAAATAACGCTAGGCATTTCGCCTGGCGTGCTGACGATTCTACCAGCTCGTTGCCTTAAACTAAGAGTAAGAATGGTTTAAGACTGTACAAGCTATTGTTTAAATAATATTAATAAATTAAATGGCCAAATTCCCAAAAGCTATTCCGGTCTTACATATGGATGTACTGTAATTATTTATGCATAATATGCACTTTTCCATGAAAAGAAACCCTCAAAAGTGCCTGATTGTTGGGCAAAGTTTAAAGACCATTGTCAAATTTACTTTATAATATTGTGTTATTTTTTTTTATTTGCTT
Organism: Octopus bimaculoides; assembly: GCF_046866305.1. NCBI lineage: Eukaryota > Metazoa > Mollusca > Cephalopoda > Octopoda > Octopodidae > Octopus > Octopus bimaculoides. Next base: position 110,748,063 of record NC_142930.1, on the reverse strand, counting down.
AGGTCATTTGACTGTGGCCATGCTGGAGTACTGCCTTTTAGATGAAGAAATTGACCCCTGAACGTATTCTTTGTAGGCCTCATGCTTATTCTGTCGGACTCTTCTGCTGGACAGCTAAATTACGGGGATGTAAACACACCAACATCGGTTGTCAAGTGATGGTGGGGAGGACAGACATAGACACAGAGAAACACACGCATAGAAATATATACATATATATATATATATATATATATATACGACAGGCTTCTTTCAGTTTCCATCTACCAAATCCATTCACAAGGTTTTTGTCGGGCCAAGGCTATAGTAGAAGACACTTTACCAAGGTGCCATGTAACAGGACTGAACCCAGAACCATGTGGTTGGGAAGCAAGCTTATTACCACACCGCCATGTGTTGATATGTTTTGTATAGCATTTATAAATGTTTGAAATGTTGACAGAAGCCCAAGAATCTTGAAGTCAGTCGATTACACTGGCCCCAGTACCTGAGTGGGCCTTTACTTTATCACCCTGAAAAGATGAGAAGCAATGTTGCCCTCACCAGTATTTGAGCTTATAATGTAAAACGACAGAAGAAATGCCACTTAGCATTGTGTTCGACAACTCTAAGGATACTACCAGCTGATCACATTATACAGCACTTATAATAAATCTGACTAAACATTCTTTTGTCATATATTGTATTTCAAAAGCAAACGTCAATGCATATTGATGTGAGAAAAATGTTCACTCTACTTTGTAGTAATAGTCAATACGCACAAAAAACCTGGAGTTACGCGGATTATTTTTTGTGACAAATGATTGCATGCTTGAATAGTTAATTTCTACATCATGTTAGCAAGTACAATATGACTAAATGGTCGAGAAGTTTGTTATCCAATCATGAGAACCCACGAATGCAATTTTCTATAGCCTCACTCAACTCATACATTATGATTGAATTTGGGTGTGTAGAAACTGTATTGAATCCCATTTGACGGATTGTATTTGTAATTCAAAAGAGGTAGCCTGGTGAAGCACTGGGTTATATCAATTTCTACCGGGGACTTACATTAAGGATACACATATCTGTGGAGTACTCAACCATTTACATGTTTATTCAGGAAGGGGGCACTTAGTTGATTGAGTGAATGAATTCTCATCATATTAGGCATAGGTGTGGCTGTGTGATAAGAAGTTTGCCACCCAATCAGGGTTCCAGGTTCAATTCCACTGCATGGTACACTGGGCAAGTGTCTACTTTTATAACCTCAGGCTGACCAAAGCCTTGTGAGTGGATTTGGCAAATAGAAACTGAAAGAAGCCTGTTGTGTGTGTGCGTGCCCCAACACCACCACTTGACAACTGATGTTAGTGTATATATTTCCCTGCAACTTAGTGGTTTGGCAAAAGAGACTGATAGAATAGGCACCATGGGTTTTTACATCGAGTAAAATTCTTCAAGGTGGTGCCCCAGCATGGCCACAGTCTAATGGCTGAAATGGGTTGCAGATAAAATATGATCGATATTATTTCAGGCATTATTTCAAAATTTAACGAGCACAATTTAATAACTGGGTTTTCATTAAAGACCTTTTGATCTTCGGTTGCAAGATGTGTGCATATGCATGCACAAGTGCAGCTTACAGAGAATACTGCATGAGAATTATTTTCCCTGCAGTTTTATTGTACTGTATGAAGGCATTTGGCTCAGTAGTTAAGAATGCAGCTCATGATCATAGTGTCACAAGTTCAATTCCCAACAGTGTGTTATGTCCTTGAGCAAGACACTTTATTTCATGTTGCTCCAGTCCACTCAGCTGGCAAAAATGAGTTGTGCCAGTAATTGTATCTTGAGGTTTGGTGACAACAAGTCTCCTCAAATCTCAAGAATCTTTCAGAGGATTTTTGCAGAATATAAGATGGTACTTTTTTGCAGGTTGACAATGCAAGTTTCAATTCCAATTTCTTTCAGTATTTTAGGCAGCATTTTTGGTTTTGTGCCAAGTGCACCAATTATCACCTGAATAACTGTTGTTTTACTCTTTCACAGTCTCCTCAGCAATCTGGCTAGATGCTGGAATTCCTCAATTCTTTCCATTTGGTATCGACTCTGCTATGATAGAGAATTACAAAATCTATGATCTTGCACTGTTTGATTATTTTGTGCTCAATAATTATGTCGGGTCTTCTTGCCTCAGTAGTATGGCAAAGTCCCACAAGACCTTATAATTCCCATTTCTGTTTTGTTATTACTGTTGTTGTTGTTGTTGTTGTTGTTGTTGTTGTTGTTGTTGATATCATCATCATCATCATCATCGTCGTCGTCGTCGTCATCGTCATTTAACGTCCACTTTCCATGCTGGCATGGGTTGGACGGTTTGACTGAGGGCTGGTGAACCAGAAGGCTGCACCAGGCCCCATTCTGATCTGGCAAAGTTTCTACATCATTGTTATTATTAATACAAAACTAATAAAAAAAAACAAAATGCTTAAAATAAGTAGATCCTAATCTAAAATTGGAATTAAAGTTATATTAACAAGCGAACAAAAACTTTGTTAATGACTTATCAAATTTCCTGAATGAAATTATCTGAAGAAAGATATATATTATCGCCAGCGACATTTATTTCTTTTACAGTCTTTATCTTTTTCTTTTCTGTTTTTTCCTTTCTTTGTTATCTCACAACTTTTAGTCTTAATAACAACAATGAGTGTTTATTAGCGTATTTGTGTAAAGTTGATGAAATTGTATGTTCTCAATAACCAGATGATTCATATGGAAACCAAATGAGGTTTGACCTCCTGCACTTTTAAGATGTTTCGGACTTAAATTATAAAGTATAAAACAAAGAAAGAAAGAAAATGTAATTTAAGAAAAGTAAAACTAAAAATAAACATAAAAAACAAAAATCATAGAATTTTTTTAAGTTTGCACATAATACTATCTTGGGGAAACAAGATGGATTGTAAGTTAAGATTTCTTTTCATTATTGGCCAAAACTGATTAACTTTTATTGAAGTACATTAATTGTGTGTTCAACAAAGACAAATGAAAGAAAATAACAAAAATAAATAAATATGTATATAAAAAAATAGGAATTGTAAATATGATTGAATATTCTTTCAATTGTTATATTTTTTTTTTGTTTTGTTATTTCCTTTATTTATTATTTAGTTAGTGATTGGGTAAACACCAGATGAAGTGCACCAGATAATGTTTGGGTGTCTCTAAGTTAATATATCAGTTTTTACCTAGGATATTGTGTTGCCTTTGTTTATTTTATCCTTTTCATATAGAAAAGGGTGTGCTGAAAAGTTCCTGGCTTTGGGGGTAAAAGAACATACAGGAGAATCAGTTAATTATGATTTCATCCAACGTATTCTCCCTCTCGGATTCACACACTTATTGCAGTGGTCCTTCAGTTTTTTTTAGCCCTATAAAAGAACTCACAAGGTTGGGCCTCCAACCAGGCCTTTCACAATACCCTTAAAACCAGGAACTTTTCAGCACATTACCGTGTATATACAGGCTGTGTGGTAAGGAGTTAACTTTCCAATCACATTGTTCTGAGTTGAGTCCCACTGCATGGTAACTTGGACAAATGTCTTCCATCGTAGTTCTGGCTTGACCAAAGCCTTGTGAGTGGATTTGGTAGCCATGGAAACTGAAACAAACATGGCACATGTGTGTGTGTGTATATATATATATGTGTGTGTGTGTGTATATATATATATATGTGTGTGTGTGTGTGTGTGTATACATATGTATATACACATACATATATGTGTACATATTTATGTATGTGTCTGTGGGTTTGTGCCTTGTTTCATATTGCGTGATAATTGTAAATGAGTGTCATTGTCATACAAGCAGTGTCATTCACGTCCATTATTCTGTGTAAATATGGCTAGCCATGGAAAAACACTACCTTGATTGGAAACAGTTAAGGGTTTGTGACAGGAAAGGCATCTAGCAGGCTGTAGAAAACCTGCCTCAATAAACTCCATCCAATCAATGCGAGTATAAAAAAGGAGACATTTATATGCAATGAGGATTTTCCTTTGGAGATTTGCTGCATTAAATTGAAGAAATACAATCAAAGATTTAATTCAAACTTTCGATCACTTTACAGATTTATAAACTTTTCAGTTCTTTACATTGTGAAAATGTTTTAGTATCTACTACCATAATTGGCATGCTGAATATTGGTTAAGCCATTAGTTAGTTACCTAAGCCCTTCAGTCCTTATGGAGCACAAACCATCAATATCTTTTCTCCACTGTTTTTGATTTTGAGTTGTTTTCTTTCCTTTCCACTTGGTCTCCTGCATTTGCAGCTCCACCTCAATATCCTGCTAGTCTCCCTGAAGAAAGCCTTTCTTTTCTCAGGTCTTGCGGTTTTGAATTGAGATCAATGCTTCTGTAATTTTGCTTTGATCTAGATAGGTGTTGACCTTATAAAGCCTATTTTTGCTTCCAGGTAGCAGTGGTTCATATTAGTCTAGCCACCATTCTTTGACTTGGCCAGCATGGGAAGCTCTACCGAGGATCACATGCATCACTGGCTTAGCCCTCAGGGTCATTTTGACATACAGGCCACCATGTTGCAACAAAGATAAATTACCTCGCAGTTATAGATTCAACTCTTTTCACTAAGTTCAAATCTTACCAATGCCAGTTTTTACTATCATTCTTTAAGAGTTCATAAATAAGTTACTAACTTTGTATTAGAGACGATTTTTCATTTTCTTTCTCCTTTTCATTTTCTCTATTTGTCTTTTTTTCACTAAGATATTAGCTTGGTCCCATCTGGAAAGGGAGAGGCTCTGCAAGGACTAAAGCTGTCCTAGACATGCTATGCTGTATATCACAACAATGACTCCTACAATCCCAGCAAAGTGTTGAGACCCAATGTAATTTGCAGTGTGTTCCCATTTCTTTGTTTGTCTGTCATCATCACCAGTGTCATCATTTAACTTCCACTTTCCATGCTGATGTGGCTTGGACAGTTTGACAGAGGACTGGCAAGCTGGTAAGCTGCACCAGTCTCCAATCTGATCTGGCAATGTTTCTACAGCTGGATACCCTTCCTAACGCCAAACATTCTGAGAGTATAATGGGTGCTTTTACGTGTCATTGGCATGGGGATAAGTCAAGGAGTACTGGCATCAACCACGTTTGGATGGTGCTTTTTACATGCCACCAGCATGGGAGCCAGTCAGGCGGCACTGGCATCGACCACGTTTGGATGGTGCATTTTATGTGCCATTGGCATAGGAGCCATTAAGAGTGCACTGGTATCAACCACATTCAGATGGTGCTTTTTACATACCAACAGCATGGGATCCAGTCAGGAGGCACTGGCATTAACCACATTTGCATGGCATTTTTTATGTGCCACCAGCACGAGGAGCCAGTCAGGCAGCACTAACATGAACCCATACTCAAATGGTGTTTATTATCAAAGCCAATTAGTTGTTATTATTCCTTCACCACCTCTGTATTATTTCTTTCTACATTTGGCACAAATGCTTAGTGGCATTTCATCCATCTTTATGTTCTGATTCTGATTTTGCCAACATTATTAAATAAATACCTGATGAGCACTGGGGTCAATGTAATCAACTAGACTCTTCCCCCAAAAATTTCAGGCCTTGTGCTGATAGTAGAAAGTCCTGGGGTCGATTTACTCAACTAAAGGTGGTGCTCCAGCATGGCCGCAGTCAAACGACTGAAACAAACAAAAGAATAAAAAATGGATTTAAGCAATAATCTTTTGAAATTGATGGACCTGATATTTGAATTTTAAGAAAAGAAACTTGTACACATTTACTTTTTATGTCATGAAAAACAATTTCACTTTTTAACAAGAAAAAAAAAAACTTCCACTTTTTGATCTGGAAAACTGCTGATACTAATTAGGTAAAGACTTTCACTCCCTTGTATCCCTGAAAACAAAGAAGCATTTATTTAAGGTCCAAGGATTTTCCACAGGCTCCTATGGTTGCTTTGTGTTTATAATCTCTTAAGTTTTTGTCATAATGTATTTATGAAAGCTAAAGCTGCAGTCACACATGATCCTCTACACTGTGAAGCTTTATCCAACCGAATAACCAACCTCTGACATTGAACTCAGAGCCTCCTTAACTAATCTTAATCTGCATGTATAATGCATGCAATGCTACAACAGAAACATTAGCATAAGAAAGGCATTACATCTCCCAGAAATGAATTGGTTGAATTCATTTTGTTATTTGAAAGAACAGAGTCTAATATTATTTGTTCCTGTAGCAGTTGTGAAATCACCTGGAATATCATTCAAAACTTGAGGGACTGATTCTGCATTTCGTATTCACTCTTAATATTTATTATGGTTTATTTGATCGGCATCAGCTACTCTCTACCCACCATTCACCCTTAAGAATCGTGGCTGTCTTACTTCCTGCTTGAGATATAAATCAAACTTGTTGCTCATCGTTTCTTCTGCATCATCGATACCAAAATGGATCTGCAGTATTCATAAGATATTGTTATTGGTGATCGTATTTGTCTGCCCATCAAAGCAGATAAGCTAAGAATTCTTCCTATGTGTGTGTGTGAGAGAGAGACAGAGAGACGGACAGACAGAAAGACAGACAGACAGAAAAACAGAGAGAAAGAGAGAGTCTGAAAACTCAAAGAGCATGTAATGCAAATATACATTAATAGAATATTTGTCAATATGTTTTTGACTGTATTTTAACATTTTCAACCATTCTTTCAACATCACCTTTTGATTTGGATAATGTGGAGGCATTTTCAAAGATTTACATCAAATCGTATCAAGCTGGAGTGGCTGTGTAGTAAGTAGATTGCTTACCAAATACATGGATCCGGGTTCAGTCCCACTGTGGGGCACCTTGGACAAATGTCTTCTACTATAGCCTCAGGCCGACCAAAGCCTTGTGAGTGGATTTGGTAGACGGAAACTGGAACAAATGTATATATATACATATATATATATATATATATATATATATATATATATCTATATATATATATATATATATATATATATATATATATATATATATATATATATAAACGTAAAAGCACGTAAAAGCACCCACTACACTCTCGGAGTGGTTGGCGTTAGGAAGGGCATCCAGCTGTAGAAACTCTGCCAAATCAGATTGGAGCCTGGTGTAGCCATCTGGTTTCACCAGTCCTCAGTCAAATCGTCCAACCCATGCTAGCATGGAAAGTGGACATTAAATGATGATCATGATCATGATGATATATATATATATATATATATATATATATATATATATATATATATATATACATATATATATATATATAAATATATAAATATATATATATATATATATATATATATATATATATATATATATATATATATATATATATATATATATATATATATATATATATATGTGTGTGTGCATATGTGTTTGTGTGTCTGTGTTTGTTCCCCCAACATCGATTGACAACCGATGCTAGTGTGTTTACATCCTCATAACTTAGCAGTTCAGCAATAGAGACCGATAGAATAAGTACTAGGCTTACAAAGAATAAGTCCTGGGGTCGATTTGCTCTTTCTTCAATATTTACATTATTTACATTTGATTGACATTTGTCCTCATCTTGTTTGTTGTTAACACAATGTTTCGGCTGATATACCCTCCAGCCTTCATCAGGTGTCTTGGGGAAATTTTGAACCTGGGATCTCATTCCTAAGGTATTTTTCAATGTTATTATTATTATTATTATTATTATTATTATTAATATTATTCAAATCACTGCCTGGAATCGAACTCAGAATCTTGGGGTTAGTAGCCCATGCTCTTAACTACTACACCATATGCCCGTGGTATGGATAGGAAAATATTAGATTAACAAATCCTAATGATTCACTCTATAATTCCCCACGGGCATATGGCATAGTGGTTAAGAGCGTGGGCTACTAACTCCAAGATTCTGAGTTTGATTCCAGTCAGCGACCTGAATAATAATAATAATGATATCGAAAAATTCCTTAGGAATGAGAACCCAGGTTCAAAATTTCCCCAAGACACCTGATGAAAGCTGGAGGGTATATCAGCCGAAATGTTGTGTTAACAAACAAGATGAGGACAAATATCCATCAAATGTAAATAATGTAAATAATGCACATAATTCCTTGTCTCTTAAATATTGAACTGTATTATTTCTTCAAGTTCCAAAGACTTTTACCATTACTGATATTTTTTTGTATAGTCATTATTCTACCAGCTTTTGATAAAAACAAAAATAAAAAAGACAAATCTGTCTTTCGATTTACATCATTAATATTCAGTGATTCGTTGATTCTTGCTGTAACAGCAGCACATCACAGCAAAGCCTCTGTCATATTTGAGTCATAAAGTTGAAGTTCGTTGTTATTAACCGACAATGCCATTGTCATGGTGTACCGTATTTATCCAAAGTAAAGCCACACTCGCACATAATCCTTTGCATTCAAAAGCTTTTATTTAGCTGAATAGCCATCAAGCTGCTAGCCACCTTTAAATAGTCTTAATCAGCATGCAAAAATGCATGCAACACAACGACCACAACATTAACATAATGATGATGATGATGATGATGATGATAATAATAATAATAATAATTTCTTACATGCGATATCGGCATAATAATGACATCATTCACTGATGGAAAATATTGGATAACTCTATTTATTTTGCTTGTTTGGCTTAAATTAAATTTTTCCCAAGAGAGCATGTGACATTCCCTTCTTCAATTACTAGGCATGTCACCTCTGTCTGTCTGTCTGTCTGTCCCCGCTCCTCCTCTCCCTTTCTCACTCACACACACACACACACAAACATTTTAGTACTCAGAGTATTTTGAAACTAACAATAATTGCAATTTAACTTATGTGCTACAGAGTTCTTTCTGTAATTATTTCCAGAAGTGTAAAAGAGAAACTAAGGCAATTTCCTTCCTGAATACTTAACATAGGTGTAACAGTTCAACAGCAGAGTGGATGGATTTCGGTGAAATAATGCCTCGAAACAATTTTAATAGCCATTAAGAATAGCTTCATTTATATCAAATTGCAATAGTATTCCTCACAGGGAAAAGCATAGCATTACAATTTCCTAATTATCTTCTATAAAGCTGCCAGCAAAGTTAGAGATACCACCTGCACTAAAGATATGTCCAACATATTTCTTTAAAACTGGAATATATTATAGTCAAAGCACAAACGGCACTAAGGAGATTCTACCAAAGTTCTTCGCTGCTGTAGTTCCTTGTTTGTCAAAACCAAGGAGTCACCTAAATTAATCGATTGAAAACAATCTTCATTTGAACAGATGCTTTGAACCTGTAATTATGAATGGCAAAGTAACTTAGCAGTTCAGCAAAAGTGTACAATAGAATAAGTACTAGACTTTCAAAGAATAAGTCCTGGGGTCGATTTGCTCGACTAAAGGTGGTGCTCCAGCATGGTCACAGTCAAATGACTGAAACAAGTAAAAGAGTAAAGAAAGATATATGCTACAGACGTACCAGAGAGTGGAATGAGATACGGCAGTTATATATCTACATCTATCTATATGTGTGTGTGTGTGTGTGTATGTGCGTCTACTGCAGTATCACATTCCACTCCCTGACATGTCTGTAGCGTTTTTCACCTTAGTAAGAAATCAATAGATTTAACTTTATTTTGAGGTGAGTAAACAGTGTCAGGACATTGACTTACATTGTATTCAATCTCCTACAATCTGCTTCAATCGTTTCTTTTACTTTCTTGAAATCATGCTAGGTTCAACGATACGTTTTCTTCAAACCTTTAAAGTCGGTAAATTGAGTGGAAGTAACATGCGCATTCGTTTCTTTAATCATTCATTTGTTTTCTTTTATTTGTTTCAGCCATTTGACTCAGTGCTTCCCAAAGTGGTGGTCTGTGGTCTGGTGTCGGTCCGTGAGCCATCAGCTGGCGGTACACAGTGCGTTTCTAGAAAAGTAAGAAACACTATAAGATGCTTATAAAATACTTATGTAATATTGTATTATTTACTCTTTTACTCTTTTACTTGTTTCAGTCATTTGACAGCGGCCATGCTGGAGCACCACCTTTAGTCGAGCAAATCGACCCCAGGACTTATTCTTTGGAAGCCCAGAACTTATTCAGTTTCCGTCTACCAAATCCACTCACAAGCCTTTAGTCGGCACGAGGCTATAGTAGAAGACACTTGCCCAAGGTGCCACACAGTGGGAATGAACCCGGAACCGTGTGGTTGGTAAGCAAGCTACTTACCACGGAGCCACTCGTTTACCAAATAAATATAACATTAAAAAAATTGTCAACTTTTATTACTCTCTTTTACTCTTTTACTTGTTTCAGTCATTTGACTGTGGCCATGCTGGAGCACCACCTTTAGTCGAGCAAATCGACCCCAGGACTTATTCTTTGTAAGCCTAGTACTTATTCTATCGGTCTCTTTTGCCGAACCGCTAGATTACAGGGATGTAAACACACCAGCATCGGTTGTCAGGCGATGTTGGGTGGACAAACACAGACACATCATCATCATCATCATCATCATCGTTTAACGTCCGCTTTCCATGCTAGCATGGGTTGGACGATTTGACTGAGGACTGGTGAAACCGGATGGCAACACCAGTCTCCAGTCTGATTTGGCAGAGTTTCTACTGCTGGATGCCCTTCTTAACGCCAACCACTCAGAGAGTGTAGTGGGTGCTTTTACGTGTCACCCGCACGAAAACGGCCACACTCGAAATGGTGTCTTTTATGTGCCACCCGCACAAGCCAGTCCAGGGGCACTGGCAACGATCTCGCTCGAAAATCCTACAGGAGCCAGTCAGGCGGTACTGGCAACGGCCACGCTCAAAATGGTGCATCTCATGTGCCACCCGCACAAGAACCAGTCCAGGGGCACTGGCAACGACCTTACTTGGCTTGCCGGGTCTTCTCACGCACAGCACATTTCCAAAGGTCTCGGTCAGTAGTCATCGCCTCGGTGAGGCCCAATGTACGAAGGTCTTGCCTCACCACCTCAGCCCAGGTCTTCCTTGGCCTACCCCTTCCACGGGTTCCCTCAACTGTTAGGGCGTGGCACTTTTTCACGCAGCTATCCTCCTCCATTCTCACCACATGTCCATACCAGCGCAATCGTCTCTCTTGCACGCCACAACTGATGCTTCTAATGTTCAGCTTTTCTCTCAAGATACTTACACTCTGACGGGTATTCACATTGACATTACACATCCAACGGAGCATACTGGCTTCATTCCTTGCGAGCTTACATATGTCCTCAGCTGTTACAGCCCATGTTTCACTGCCATGTAGCATGGTTGTTCGTAGGCATGCGTCATACAGTCTGCCTTTTACTCTGAGTGAGAGTCCCTTTGTCGCCAGCAGGGGTAATAGCTCTCTAAACTTTGCCCAGGCTATTCTTATTCTAGCAGCTACACTTTCAGCGCACCCACCCCCACTACTAACTTGGTCGCCCAGATAGCGGAAGCTATCAACTACCTCTAGTTTTTCACCCTGGAATGAGATAGAAGTTGTTTCCTGTTTGTTTACAGTCTTTATTGCACCTGAACATCTGCCACAAACAAAAACTAACTTGCTAGTTAACCTGCCACACAAACATATATACACACATACATATATATATATATATATATATATATATATATATATATATACACATGTATACGATGGGTTTCTTTCAGTTTCTGTCTACCAAATCCACTCACAAGGTTTCGGTCGGCCCAAGTCTATGATAATGATGCATGGACATGTGTGTGTATGTGTGTGTGTGTGTGTGTGTGTGTGTGTGTGAGTGAGTGTGTGTGTGTGTGTATGTGTGTGTGTGTGTGCATGCACATACATATATGCATGTACATATGCATGTTATACAGGTTACTGGGGAATAATATAATATAAATATGTAACTTTTATTTAGCTTCACAGTGTCTCTGTATCTAATTATACACATATATACATGCAAATATGCATATATCATTCCATGTATACATGAATATATTTAAGTAATTATGTATATATATACATACGTACATTTGCATACATCCATAATATATATATATATATATATATATATATATATATATATATATACATATACACACACACACACACACACACACACACACACACACACACACACACACACACACACACACACACACACACACACACACACACACACACACACACACACACACAAGTGTATGTTCATGTATGTATAGTGACGATAGTCAACACTTTCTGAGGAAACACTGACAAACACATAAAATACTCAGGAGGTTTTGAATACTTCAAAATCTAACTCTACATAAACTTGCATAATTGTTGTATATATTACAACTTTTCCTGTTATGCAGACTGTCAACAGGATATTCTTTATATAACATGATTTCTAACAGTAAGATGGAAAATAAGGTTTATATTTGTATATTTTCATTATTCATATTTAAAAAAAATTTTCCCTGCATTTTTCTAATTGCAAAGTTTTATCAAATCCTGTTACTATACTCAATAAAGATACAGCATCCCAGATATTATTTTAGCAAGTTGAAAGAGCTTTCTTTTGTACTGTAAGCTATTTACCATTCCTGTGGTGGCCCACTTCCTTTGATACCCTAAGTACATCCTTATTTTGCTTAATGGTTAAGCTAGCACTGGGCACACTGCGTGTTACTCTATTTTGTGTACTTGGAAGCTACTGCTATTTATCTTCTCACTCCTGGTTCGATATATTGACCATTAAAAGTGCTTCAACTGAAGTCTGAAGGCTCAGGGGTGGCTGTGTGGTGAGTAGCTTGCTTACCAACCACATGGTTCCGAGTTCAGTCCCACTGCATGGCACCTTGGCCAAGTGTCTTCTACTATAGCCTTAGACTTACCAAAACCTGTCATATATATTATAGGTGCAAGAGTGGCTGTGTGGTAAGTAGCTTGCTTACCAACCACATGGTTCCAGGTTCAGTCCTACTGAAATCAGCTAGCCTCTTGCCCGAACTTGCTGGCCTTGTGCGAAAATTTGAAACCAATATTTTTCCACCATGGTCACCAGCACCACTACATCCAGCCCAATAGGAATATTAATTTACCAATATTGAATTCTCCATATCTGTTTTTAAGCTCGTTTGTAACTCTCTTTAAATCTAGAAAAAAAAAATAATAATTATACGAAATCAAAATCAAAATTTCCCTTTTCTTATCATTGGTAAAAATCAGAGAACAATTGATGAAAGCAATAATGAAGAAATATTCCTATGAAACAACAAAAGATCTTTGACTAATAATCACTATTACAGTTTGTAAATTAATAACCTTTGCTACATGAGATGTACACAAGCAACCAATATCTGAATGTAGTTAATTTCACCAACATTTCTAAACACAAGCCATAATAATAACGATGAATGCTTTCTCACTTCTCTTTGAGTTTTGTTGCAAACAAATTGGAAAAAAAAAATTCTTTTATATTTTAATTAACGGGAAATTATTCCTATCAGTGCTACATTATTGAAATCAATATTTAAACAAATAATTAGATTTGTTCCAGAATTTTCAACAGACTATATATATTAGCAAATGTCAGAGAGTTTTACTGGTTTTATTCCATTTCGTTTTATTTTATTTTTCTCATTCAATCTCCCAATCTATTTATTTGCCAATTCAAATATCCTTACAGATGTAAACACACACAAACACTCACACATTTTTGTGTACACACACATACACACGCACACACTTCTGCACATATTTGAATAGCGTTAGCTGCTAGTTATCAGTATTAAGAGGTCATATGAAAATTACAAATTTTACTGGAAATCATCTGGTTTATATTTTGGAGATGTTGTTTTGCAGTTAACCCTGCTGTACCGTGTTGCTGCTACAACGGGGCTTAGCTTGAATGTCATCTCTGCCAGACTCTCAGTAAAATGGTAATGAACATCACATGTAGGAAAAGAAGACGGAATCAATTCTGTTCCTTGGTTTGCCTGCAATCTTCATTCTTAAGCTGTATATGCAAGTATTTACTTTTTTGCTTAGGAACCCAGGTGGACGGTAAATTTAGATATAGGGTCCAGGTCTGTGAGGTTTAAGGATTATAGCAGGAATTCTTTGGGTGCAAATGTTCATTAATGTATCTGCAAGTGTGTGTATGTGTGTGTGTGTGTGTGTGTGAGTGTGTGAGTGTGTGTGTGTGTGTGTGTGTGTGTGTGTGTGTGTGTATAGGTGCAGCTATGGCTGTGTGTTAAGGATTTTACATCCCAAACACATGCATCCAGGTTCAAACACATGGATCCTGGGCTGGCCAAAGCCTTGCGAGTGGATTTG
>NC_142930.1:110723690-110728690 GCF_046866305.1 Octopus bimaculoides | reverse complement strand
TATATGTATACATATATATATATGTGTGCATACACAAATACAGATCCAAGGAGTATATCAATATTCATCTTTTTCTCATATATTATTCAAAATTGAAAATAAACTTAGAAACACACTGAAGTTAGTTTATAAATTTAAATACACGACTCCAAGTATTTGTTTTTGACACTAATTTCTTTTCTGTCTTTCTCAATTTCAAATTATTTGTTTTATATTTTGGAAATCACAGACGAACCATTAAATCATCTTCATTTTCTCTTTAAGATACACACACACACACACGTAGATTTATATATATATATATATATATATATATATATATATATATATATATATATATATATATGTATGTATATACACATCTATATACATATGCATATATATTTATATATATATATATGTGTATATATATCTATGTATATGTGTGTATACATATATATATATATGTGTACATGTATGTATGTATATGTATATTTATAAATGTATATGCATGGATGTATATACACACAAATTGTTGCTCGATTTTATACTGAAAATGGAATTTTATCTGTTAAATACCATTGAAAATTCAAATGAATGAATCTTGAAATTAAACAGGAAATAACTCATGAATAATAGAAAGTTCTGGCTGAGAAAATGAGATTATTGGAAACAATTGTATATATTAAGTTTTCTTTGCTTCTTATATGTAATACACATATATATACACATACATACATATATATACATATATATATGTGTGTGTGTGTGTGTGTGTGTGTGTGTGTGTGTGTATGTATATGTGTGTGTATGTGTATGTATGTATGTATGTGTGTATATATATATATATATATATATATATATATATATATATATATATATATATATATGCATATATATGTGCATATGTGTATGTATCATATATCGGTATAAATATATTCATTTATGATTCAAAGTTGCACAAGTTGAAAAAAAGAAATATTATGTGTGTGTGTGTGTGTGTGCGTGTGATTGTGTGTGTGTATGTATGTATGTATATTTATATGCATTAATACATACATAGACATATATATGTGTATATATATATATATATATATATATATATATATATATATATATATATAGGCATTAACATATATAAAAATGTCATACATGTACGTGTGTATATATATATATATATACACACACACACAAATATATATACATGTATATATGTATGGTTGTATGTGTATGCATGTATGTATTAATTGGAAGAATAATACAAAAAATAGAAAAGGAAAATAATTGTCATGAGAATCTTTCCCCCCTTAGCCATTTTGTTGAATGGAAAATGAGTTGGTTTAGTTACAGACATCATGTCTGTGAAATATCGCTGTTGATGGGTCTTTGTCTCAGAAACATTCATATATTATTGAAAATAATTTGAAATAATATACAACATATAGTATATAAATATAATGCATACATATTAGCTGTGTAATTTATAATGATAATGACGTTGGTGGTGATGATGAGGAGGAGTGGGATGGGGGAGGACGAGGAGGAGGAAGAGGGTTATGGTGATGACGCTGATGGTGATGATAATGGGGATGATGGTGATGTTGGTGATGAAGATGAAAATGATGATGGTGATGGTGTTGGTGATGACAAAGATGATGGTGATGATGACGATGATGACAATCATAATGATGATGACGATGATGTTGATGATGATGATGATGACAATGGTGATGATGGTGAGGATGACGACGATGATGGTGATGATGATGATGATCATAATGATGATGCCAATGATGTTGATGATGTTGGTGATGAAGATGAAAATGATGATGATGATGTTGATGATGACGATCATAATGATGAAGACGATGATGTTGATGATGATGATGACAATGGTGATGATGACAATGACAACAACAACAGCATCGGCAGGAGCAAAAACGTCAGCAATATATTTCATGGTCCTCGTTTTTTACTGAGATGGGTAAGTCTTCTTGATCGTAGAAAATTGCCAATCATTTTGATCCTTTGTCATATCCTCTCTGAGAATCATCATCTGGACATCATTCTTCCCTGTTGTGTCTAACATCTTTCTGGGTTTCCTCAATCTATGGATTCCCAACACATTTAACAATCAGCACTTCCTTTATATAGCTGTCCTCTTCCATCTGCATCACATGACCATACCAGCAGAAACATTTCTCTTGCACACTATATCTAGGTCTGCTGAAGCCCTCATTTTCTCTCAGCACATTTTTACTCTGTTGTACCTGCATACCGTGGAGGCGCAATGGCCTAGTGGTTAGGGTAGTGGACTCGCGGTCATAGGATCGCGGTTTCGATTCCCAGACCGGGCGTTGTGAGTGTTTATTGAGCGAAAATACCTAAAGCTCCACGAGGCTCCAGCAGGGGATGGTGGCAAACCCTGCTGTACTCTTTCACCACAACTTTCTCTCACTCTTACTTCCTGTTTCTGTTGTGCCTGTAATTCAAAGGGTCAAACTTGTCACACTGTGTCACGCTGAATATCCCCGAGAACTACGTTAAGGGTACACGTGTCTGTGGAGTGCTGAGCCACTTGAACGTTAATTTCACGAGCAGGCTGTTCCATTGATCGGATCAACTGGAACCCTCGACATCGTAAGCGATGGAGTGCCAACCACCACCTGCACACCTGCATTGCCCATCCATTGGAGCAAGCTAACTTTATTTATTTCAAGCCTTTGTTTGTTCTCTTCATTCACAGCCAACGTTTTACTACCATGTGGCATTGCTGCTTGTATAAAAGCATCATACAAACTCCCTTTTATGCTGAAATTGAGGTCTTTTGATACCAACAAAGCTAATATCTCTTTGAATTTTACCCAGCCAGTTCTTATTCTAGCAGCTATGCGGTTAGAGCATCTTTCTCCACTGCTAATTAGATCAGGTAAGAAATAGAAATATTCTATTGCCTTTTGTGTATTTCAGAAAATTTATATTCTATGTATCTCGCTTTACCCCTCTCGTTCTTCCTCTGTTACTTCTACGTATCTCTTTTTTCCCCCTCGTACTTCCTCTCTTTCTCTTTTCCTCTCGTTGCTCACCTATTCTTCTACTTCCCCCCTTTGTTTCTCCCTCTACCACTCTTCCCCTCACACCGGCATGGTCACATGCTTCCGGTCAATAATCCTTTTCTTCCTTGGTTATCGCCGAGCAAACACGCGTAACTACTTCGTCCCTTTCAAGTTCGTGTCTCACAGCGTTCATACACAAATAATTTTTCTCGTCTGGCTGTAAAGCCTCTTCTGTTTGTTTTCCTGTCTTGTTTTTTGTCCACCACTACATTCCTCCATGGCAAGATTTAATTTGTGTATACAAATTTAATTTGCGGTCCATGGGAAGAGCCGTTTTAACGATGCATGCTGCCCAGCTCTTCGAAACGCCGGTGTTAAAACGGGAGTAGCTGATGAAGTAGAATGTTCTCTATGTGGCTTGTGTGTTTTCTCGTCTACGTTATGTTTGCAATGTCCAGTACCCAGATATGCACCTATACATACAGGTGGATGTCGGTACGCACATACCTGTACGTATATATGCATATACTCATTTACTATTTGTTTTTATATACATATATATATATATATATATATATATATATATATATATATATATATATATATATATATATATATATATATATATATATATATATATATATATATATATATGTATGTATATATATGTATGTACATATACTAGATGTACCTGTCATGACTCGTTCAGTTACAACCACTCCAAGTTGAAGATGTCAATGCATAGTGGGAAAGGAAAAAATACTATTTCAAACTTCATGCAATAAAATTCTTAAGTCCTCCTACATTCAGTATGGTAACATAAACATGACCAAGTGTTTCTTCTTTGAAAACCTTAAAATGGACTTCAACTTCTTTCCATGCTTTCTTCTTTACCATTCTTTATTTCTACTGTTTCGGATGAAATACATGGGTACTTCTACGTAAATTAATGTTTTTGCAAAGTCGTCATTGATGTACAATGAAAAGAATTCTGTCAATGTTTTCCTCATATGTCGTTCATTGACTGCCATATATATCCTCATAATTTCTGAGCAATATTCTTTGTTCATCTGGTTGCTGAACTTTCAGCTTCACAATTGCAGGGGCTCTTTCATGAATTGAAAATCCTAAAATGAGTGCAAATGCTTTGGATGGTCCACTATACCTACCCATTCGATATTGACTAATTTCATTATCATCGTTTATTTGGACAACAGTTTGGTTATTTCCTTTCAGCATGTTCTTGATGATATACTTAACTGACCTCATTGAGGCAACGATTTCAATGTTGCAGTGGCATTTGAATGTTCTTAAAAGAGTTTCATTATAAGGTACAAACCTTTTGTTGCTGTTTCTTTTTCAATTTTTATGAGATTCAATTCTCCCCATTACAACTGATCTTCACCTATAAAGAGATAGCCTCGCTCACCCTGTGTTTTTCTGCATTTTGATTATGGTGATAAAGGTTAATATTTTTGGACTCGCTCCTGTGCAGGTGGCACGTAAAAAACACCATTTTGAGCATGGCCATTGCCAGTACCACTTGACTGGCCTTCGTGCCGGTGGTACATAACAGCACCCACTACACTCTCGGAGTGGTTGGTGGTAGGAAGGACATCCAGCTGTAGAAATTCTGCCAAATCAGATCGGAGCCTGGTGCAGCCATCTGGTTCACCAGTCCTCAGTCAAATGGTCCAAACCATGCTAGCTTGGAAAGCGGACATTAAACGATGATGAAAATAGTAAATTTTCCCCTTAAAAACAAAAAATAAAAAACCAAGTAGCTGTGATTCAAAAATATCTCATAAAAATATAAGGAGAATTTCTATCTTTCAAGTCCATGACATTCATATAAACGATTAAGTGGCAAAAAAAAAGAAAATAAGAAAAAAGGATGGACGGTGGTAGATGACATGTCTCTTTGGAGTGTCGACATTTTCAACTTGATTTCTTTTTCTTAAAGGG
>NC_142930.1:110713690-110721190 GCF_046866305.1 Octopus bimaculoides | reverse complement strand
GACTGATGCTATAGAAAGAAAACTGCAACACATATCAATTTGGTATTTAATCGGCTTGGAAGCAGTCTCCTCCCGAAGCCACACACTTTATTTAGTTCTAATTCCATTGATGGAACCATTCCTGGAACTCCTTCGTTGGGATAGCGAGCAGCTGCCTCATCACATTGTCTTGGATTTATTGAAGTCTTGAAATCATGCTCCTTTCAAGTAGGATTTCATTTTCAGAAAGATTCTTGCTAGTAGTAACCTTCAAGCCAAATCTCTCTCCACATCCACGCTCACAACTCTCATATATGTTTTCTGCCATAGTCATAGATGAAACCTCCATGGTGTAGTGAGATGACCACACCCTACATGCTTTACCTCCAAGCACTGCTATAAACAATGGCAGTGGGACAGAACTTATAACTCATTGTGCAGGAGAGAGAGAGTTCAAAGTCAATCTGATCCAAGCAGCTGTACTCGGTGTACTTTAACTGTGTACATAGCAACAATCCTTGTACTTTTTTTATCACATCTTGTACCCCTATTTCATTTAACAGGTCTGGTCTTCCAAGTTATTTGGTGACCTCATTATAGAAGGAGCTGTGTAAAAAGCACCCAGTACACTCTGTAAATTGGTTGGCATTAGGAAGGGCATTCAGTCATAGAAACCATGTCAGAGCAGATGTTGGAGTTTGATGCAGTTCTCTGGTTTGCCAACCCCTGTGAGCAGGCTTTAAATAATGATAACAATGATGAAAGAGTATCTATAGGAGCAGTAAAATGACATGTTTGTATGTGGTTTTCACTCCCAGTTGAAGTGAACTCACTTCTATTGCATCATAAATACATTTTACCAGCTGGCCCTATGCCATTAAAAATGATGGCTAATTGTAGTATTTAATATATAAATATGGGTGGTGAATCCTTCATTAGAAATTAAACTCGGCTTGCGAAGACTTATTGAGGCAAGCGAAAGCAAAACCGTCAATGGCACCTGTGCCCAGCATCGCCTTCCTGGCACTTGTGCCAGATGGCAGGTGTAAAGACATTCAAACGAGATCGTTGCCTGTGCCCCTGAACTGGCTCCTCTGCAGGTGGCACATAAAATACACCATTTGAGCATGGCCGTTGCCAGTACCGCCTGACTGGCCTTCGTGCCGGTGGTACGTTAAAGCACCCACTACACTCTCGGAGTGGTTGGCATTAGGAAGGGCATCCAGCTGTAGAAACTCTGCCAAATCAGATTGGAGCCTGGTGTAGCCATCTGGTTTCACCAGTCATCAATCAAATCGTCCGACCCAAGCTAGCATGCAAAGCGGACATTAAACGACAATGATGATGATGATGATGATGAATCAAGTTAATACACTTGTTGGTGGAGGTAAATATTATGCACACCACCCATTTTAAGCATAACCCTACCTTTAACCCTGACCCTAAACCGTAACTCTAATCTTTACCCTAAACACTGAGTGTATTCTTTACGTTCGCACACTTGTCAATGTTACCTGGTGGTTGTCTTTTGAGATATGACGTCGATCATTGCTTGTTACTGAAAGAACACCGGTTCACACATACAAACATTCACACACTTCCCTTGTACACACACGCGCATACACACATATACTCACACAGAATTGAAATGCTGTTTGATTTTTTTTCAGCATTGAATGTTTACCATCCCACTTCCATTCCAAACACACACACACACACACACACACACACACAAACATTCACATAACTCCCTTTTACATACACACACACATATACTCACACAAAGTTGAAACACTCCTACTACCAGTTTGCCGTCACCCCTTCCTTCCTTATTCATCTATCACCCCTTCCTTTCTCATTCCTATGTTGTGACGGTGAAAAACACAAGTGTATTATTATAGTAGATTATTTTTTTTTTACTGCATTGATCGAAATGCTTTGCAGTAATTCTTCCAGCTCTTTATGTTTTGAGTTTATAATTTTGCTGAGGTCAACTTTGCCTTTCATCCTTTCAGTCCAACCGTTTTTATTCTTTTTATTTTTCTTTCTTTCTGTTGGTTCAAACCCAAGACATATTCTGTTTCCCTTTCTTGACCAATGATCATGTAACTTAACCCGTCTGTCTCAAACCAAATGCAAAAACCAAACAGGAAATGCTGCTTCCTGTCCATGATTGGAAAGTAATTATAAGCGTTGATTTAGAGATGCTAGTTGTCTTCAGGTCTGAGTTGGGGTTTTCGTTTAGTTATTAAGACTAAGGACTGAGAAATTAGATCTGAGAGAAATCAATAACTCAACAACCCATACAGCTACACCAGCAGAAGCAGCAGAAATGATACATTCTTTAACCCTTTAGCGGTCAGATTACTCTGCCAATGGTAAGGCTTATTTATCTACATTCAGTTAATAATATATACATTCGTATATATACATACTATATATATATATATTATTTATATCATTATATGATTGAATGCCATGCATCCTCTTTCAACTAAGTTTTATCTTAATAATGCTGATGCGCACTCTATACGATCTTTTTACTCTTTCATTTTTCTCTCTTTTTCTCTCTCTTATTCTCTTATCTCCTCTTCTTCCACTATTCTATCCTATTACTCTGTCACTCTTTCTCCCTCACTATTCCTCCCTTGCTCACGTGGCTCCCACGTGACCATCGGCCATCTTTCTTTCTTTCTCTCTGTTGTAGCTGGAACAAGAAAGACGTGTTTTTGTTTGTCTCCTGCCCAAGCTTGATTTACGCGTTCGCCACCACAACCTCGTGTAGGCTTAGTAGCCCTTCCTGTCTGTTTTCACTATCCTCTTTGTGTTACCAATTTTGACCCTCCGCAAAATCCCAAATTTTATTTAATTTGCTTTGCGGGAGCGACTGTTTTATCGAAAGCGTATATTGTTGTCAAATGCTCGAAATATGAGAGTAGAAAAACAACCAACAACTGATGAAGGGCTGTTCTTTATGTTGTTTGATTTGTTTCCCCTTTGTGTCTTTCATTGTTCGAAAGAATAATTCATGTTCCATGTACTCGTGCTTCATACGTTTTTGTTGTACACATTTCATGACGTCCTGTGCTCACATATGCATATATATATATATATATATATATATATATATATATATATATATATAGAGAGAGAGAGAGAGAGAGAGAGAGGAAGAGAGAGAGATAGATAGATAGATGGATAGACAGACAGATAGATAAAGAGAGAGAGAGTGATAAAAATATGTGGATGTGTGTATGTATGTATGTATGCATGTATAGATAGATAGACAGACAGACAGACAGATAAAGAGAGAGAGATAAATAGACAGATAGATAGATAGATAAATAGATAAATAGATAAATAGATACATACATACATACATACATACACACACACACACATACATACATATAGACACACATACATATATGCATAGCCATACAGCCGATGGACAGATATAGGCAGATAATCTAAGAGTGAGAAAGAGGAAATGAAAGTGCTAGGAAAACAGAATGAGCTAATGAAGAAGACAAATCGGCTAAATTGATGAATGGGAGAAGATTTTAGTGAAAAGATGGAGACAAGAAGTTGGAAGTGGGCAGAAAGATGTCTGGAACTGTCCCCACGCTACTAAAGATCACACTCTCACTCCCCACCCACTACATTCTATTTTAATTAATATTAATTAATTTTAATTAATTTTAATTCTAGGTTTGTCCATACTGCCTTTCTCCTGCAAAATTAGAAATTTCTATAATGACTCTTCACGTCGTTAAGGGTATAATTTTGATTAATTAAAATTTTTTCGTTTACAACATGAAGTATGGTAGTGCCTACTTTACTATTATCTTTTTATTCAGCAGGCGTCCCTAGGTATTTCTGCTGAGTTATTCTAGTAAGTTCTCATAGTGTTTATACATGAAAAACTGTTTTATTCTCTTGGTAATCTAAGATATTGCAGGAACAGTTAGAGAAGGAATCACCAAACTTAGAATTAATGTTACAACCCCAGAAGATATGCAAAAATTAAGGGTGGGATTTGGTTTTCGCTAGTTTTGGTCATAAGACTGCATCCCATGCTACATAGAACATTTTTTAGTCAAATGTACTAATTTACTAAGCAGTATGAATGTACTAATTTACTAATTACTACTAATGTACTAATTTATTTTAAGCTTCATTATATAAGTCTCTTTCGCAGAACTGCTAAGTTATGGGGATGTAAACACACCAACATCACTTATCAAGCAGTAGTGGAATACAAACACAGACACATCGGCTAAATTGATGAATGGGAGAAGATTTTGGTGAAAAGATAGAGACAAGAAGTTGGAAGTGGGCAGAAAGATGTCTGGAACTGTCCCCACGCTACTAAAGATCACACTCTCACTCGCCACCCACTACTTCATATATACACATATATATACATGTATATACATATGTTTTCTTCTATTTTTTTAGTTATTTGAAATCTTCCTCTAAAGAAGAAGCTTGTTCGAACAAAGATATAACGCTCAATCTTTCGCATGGAGATAACAAATCAAATTTACATTAAAAATTACAACCATTACATATTTTGACTCCTCCACTTACAGATTGTGTTTGTAATGTGCATGTTAGCTGGTTGATTTCTTTTTCTAAAAACCCTAGCATGCATACATACATACATACATGCATCCACACACACACATACATACATACATACATGCATCCAGACACACACACACACACACACACACACACACACACACACACACACACACACACACACACACAAACACATATGAGAGGTATTGGTATCTAGAAGAGCGAAAGAGTGTCAGGTAGTGCTAAGTAAGTGCTGTGGACAGATCGTAGTTAAACTCTTGGCTCGATAGTAATACAAGTGAGGAGTCAAAAGTGGATCTTGAATTAGCATGCATATATATATGTATATATATATATATATATATATTAGACAAAATGAGATAACACAGCCAAGGCTGTGAGGAGTTTCCAAAACACTAATAAGGAAAAAGATACACATATAGTCTTACACCTGTTTCTGGGATATTATGGATATCTCTTCATCAGAGACGACGTAAGATGGTTAAATAGAGGGAAATATTTGAGTTCAAAATAAGGAATTATTATGGAAAATGAGGAGATAGGGAATTTAGAAGGAAATAAGAGAATGATAGTAGAAATAAAATGTAAAATATATAAAGATATTGGAGGACAACTTTTTCCTTATTAATGTCTTGAAAACTCATCACACCCTTGGCTTTGTTATCTCATTTTGTCTAATATATATATATATATATATATATATATATATATATATATATATATATATAGTTGTGGTATATTCTGTTAAGAATGAAGTAGAGTATAGTATAAAGCTGGTCCGCCTTCAGATTTCCCCTCTGCTATCCAGTAGTGGTATCATATGTACTTCCAGGTTTGCATTTGGTATTTGTCATGTGTGAATAGAGAACTGAAAAAATTGGAGTCAACAAGAAGGGGTACGGTCGGACATTTTCTTTTTTCAATTATATGCTAGTGCAGCAGAACCGGCCCATTTAAGAGTACCCTTCAATCAGTGGGCAATAAACTGCACTTGTGAGGACATGTTGAGGCAAGTGAAATCGCTGTCTTAGCTGATGACAGTACCACCTGATTGGTACTCATGCCGGTGGCACATAAAAACCACCATTCAAGCATGGTCGATGCCAGTACTGCCTGGCTGGCTCGCGTGCTAGTGACACGTAAAAAGCACCCACTACACTCTTAGAGTGGTTGGCGTTACGAAGGGCATCCGGCTGTAGAAACCTTGCCAGATCGGATTGGAGCCTGGTGCAACCTCCTGGCTTGCCAATACTCATTCAAGCTGTCCAACCCATGCCACCATGGAAAGCGGACATTAAACGAGGATGATGGTGATGATGACATTTAGCAAAAGTAAGTGTACTACGTATTATTATTAATATGGATGTGAATTTATACCAATGATGGTATACACTTTTTCCATGTATGCATGTATGAATTGTATGTGTATGAATGCATGCATGTACGTATGTGTATGTTCGTATGCATGGTGTAATGTATAGATGTATGTGTGGATGTATGTATTTATATATGGTGCATGTGTGTGTGTATGTACATATATATGTATATATATGTATGGTGCATGTGTGTGCATGTATGTATGTATATACATACATAAATATCTATTATTGTATGTATGTATATATGTATATATATGCATGTATATATATTATGTGGTGAGGCTCTAACTAGTAGAATAGCACTCGATCAGCTAAGAGAGTAAAGATAATGTTAAAACAAAAACCAGAAATCTTGTTACTCACAGCTACCCAGGGTTTTCATAACCACTAATTAACTGCAATTAACAAGATTTGTGGTTTTTATTATAAGATTTTATATAGGCACAGAAGTGGCTGTGTGGTAAGTAGCTTGCTTACCAACTACAAAGTTCTGGGTTCAGTCCTGCTGTGAGACACCTTGGGGATGTGTCTTCTACTATAGCCTCGGGCCGACCAAAGCCTTGAGAGTGGATTTGGTAGACGGAAACTGAAAGAACCCCATTGTATATATATATATATATATCATCATCATCATCGTTGTTTAACGTCTGCTTTCCACACTAGCATGGGTTGAACGATTTGACTGAGGACTGGCAAGCCAGAAGGCTGCACCAAGCTCCAATCTGATCTGGCAGAGTTTCTACAGCTGGATATATGTATGCATGTATATGTTTGTCCCCCTCAACATCACTTGACAACCGATGCTGGTGTGTTTACTTCCCCATAACTTAGCGGTTCAGCAAAAAAGACCGAGATAGGATAAGTACTAGGCTTACAAAGAATAAGTCCTGGGTTCAATTTGCTTGACTAAAGGTGGTGCTCCAGTGGAGCCGCAGTCAAATGACTGAAAGAAATTCTTTAAAAAATGTGTGTATGTGTGCGTATACTTCGTTTTTGCCTTTTGTTAGCAAAATTCTTTATATGAATTCATGTGTTGAAACAAATTTGTGCTTTCAATATTCTGCCATCACATCATTCCCTCTGCTCCATTCTCAAATCATCTCATTTTGAATATGCTCTCTTACTGATATACCTTGCATGGAATTTCCATGACCCTTCGCATCATAGCCTGTCCCTGTTCTATCTTCTTCATAGTACCCCATGCCTCGCCTGTATATAACAGAACTGGGTGGTTAGTATGGACCAGTAATGCACATCATGTCTTCAATTAAAATTGGTCAAGGTCTTCCATTTCCACAGACGATGACATATAATGATATTGCAATTACTTCTAATTTCTACAGACTATTTAGACCACAAGAGTTCCAATACCTGTTGATTTGTGGCAGGCGTTCTATGATTAATGAAAACTTGGCATATAACATTATTTCCTGTGTATCTCCTTTAATATTTGGCAGGAACCTATTGACTATTCTCATCTTTCTGTTCAATCTCCATCTTCTTCCTTTCCTACACCTTCTTCTTCTTCTTCTTC
>NC_142930.1:110703690-110711190 GCF_046866305.1 Octopus bimaculoides | reverse complement strand
TTGTCCCCCCAACATCGCTTGACAACCGATGCTGGTGTGTTTACGTTCCCGTAACTTAGCGGTTCGGCAAAAGAGATTGATAAAATATGTACTAGGCTTACAAAGAATAAGTCCTGGGGTCGATTTGCTTGACTAATGGTGGTGCTCCAGCAGGGCTACAGTCAAATGACTGAAACAAGTAAAAGAGTAAAGAGTAAAAGAGAGTATCTCGTTTTTTTGACAAATTTTATTTTACTGTCTTACATTGTTTTCTGGTATTTGCTAATATGAGTGGATGGGTGGATGGGTGGATGGGTGGATGGAGGGACAGACAGGCTGATGGACAAGCAGATGGACGTACCTATAGATTGATGGACAAACAGAGAGCTAGCTGAACACATGGACGGATGAATAGATGGACGGACAGATGGATGGGCAGATGGATGGACGGACGAACAAATGGATGGATGGACAGATGGATGAACAGACAGGTAAATAGACAAATGGACAGACAGATGAATGGATGGATTAATGAAGACTGAACTCAGTGGAACATGAACTCAGAATATAAGACAGAGAAAACGCCACTAAGAATTTTACCCAGAATTCTAATAAATCTGTCAGATTAGAGTTTATATTACAGTTGAATAATGACTGCAAATGTGAATTAAATAGCTTTCACCAGAGAATTGTGCAGTCATATTTCAGCAATACCTTGGGTCATCTTACTTAATTGACATTAAAACAAGCAAGAATTATTTGTTAATGCTACAATGAAGTATCAAAAAATTGACATCATTTTTCATGGTGTTTGAGGTAAGTGACAACTGACAAACAAGCTGAAAATATTTTTATTATGCATTTTATTTTATGCTTTTGTACATATAGGTGCAGGAGTGACTGTGTGGTAAGTAGCTTGCTTACCAACCACATGGTTCCGGGTTCATTCCCACTGCGTGGCACGTTGGTCAAGTGTCTTCCACTATAGCCTCGGGGTGACCAAAGCCTTGTGAGTGGATTTGGTAGACGGAAACTGATAGAAGCCCGTCGTATATATGTATATATATGTGTGTATGTGTGTGTATATGTTTGTCCCACCAACTTTGCTTGACAACCAATGTTGGTGTGTTTGTTTTTACTTGTTTCAGTAAATTTGAACTTAAAACATGAGGGATCAAAATTAAACTGCCATAACTGTAAACCTCATTTATTGTCACATTTCATGGATGAAACAATTTTCATCAAATAGTAAATCAAAATAAAATTAAAATAATATATATTATACTAATGAGGACAGCAAGCTGGCAGAATCGTTAGCATGCCGGATGAAATGCTTAGCGGTATTTCATCTGCCAGTAGTTTCTGAGTTCAAATTCTGCCAAGGTCAACTTTGCCTTTCATCCTTTCGGGGTCGATAAATTAAGTACCAGTTACACACTGGACGGGTGATGTAATCGACTTAATCCCTTTGTCTGTCCTTGTTTGTCCCCTCTATGTTTAGCCTCTTGTGGGCAATAAAGAAATTAATATATTATACCAATGATAATATTTGAACCTGGAACAAATGAGACCAAATCTAAAGGACCACAACTGTGAAACCCCTTTTATAGGGTTACATTTCCATGGAAGATATAGAGTTTTCATTATTGGTACCCCCCCCCCAAAAAAAAAAGGAATAAAATAAATGAAGTAATGTACCTACAGTAGGATTTTAGCTTATGACCTCTGGGACGAAAAGTGGAGTAGCATAATTGTAAAATCTCTTTATAGTGTCACCATTCTATGGGTGAAACAGTTTACATAAAATTGTGAAGCAAAATTAATGAAATGATATACCAAGAGTAAAAATTGAACCTATAACCTCAGGGCGCAAAACTAAAATATAACTTCAAAACTTTCCTTACTTTCACATTTACATGGATGAAGCAATTTTAATCAAATAGTAAAAAAAAGAAAAAAACAAAAGAAAGAAGCAATATGTTAGATCAATGATAGAATTTGAACCTGTAACCTTCTGCATTGAAACTAAAATACCACAATCACAAAAGTTTTTTTATGTCTTGATACATGCCCATTGAATGAAATAGAGTTGTCATCAAACTCAGAAATGATACATTTGTCATAATGGGATTTTTTTTATAACAAAAAATAAAAAAATGTCTAAACACCAATAACTCTTTCATCAAAAAAAAAAAAAAAAATAATAATAATAATAATAATAAACCCTAACAAAAAAAAATAAACAACAAAACCATATCAATTGCAGATAAGGTCAAAATTAACATTAATTATAAACACGGTGCCTGTGAAATATTTTGTGCAAAATGCACTTCTGTTATGCCACTTTGTGACAACTAACGACTAACACAACAACAAAAACTACAAAAAAAATAAAAGAAAAGTAACCGACAGTTTTTGACAAAATGGATATGAAGTGTAAAAAAAATATATATACAGTTTCTAACAAAAGAAAAAAGGAAAAAATAATTACGATAAACTGAATAGTCAATATTTTTATATTATCATTATTATTATTATTATTATTATTATTATTATTATTATTATTATTATTATTATTATTATTATTATTATTATTATTATTTTTATTTTTACTATTATTATTTTTATTATTATCATTATTATTATTATTATTATTATTATTATTATTATTATTATTATTATTATTATTATTATTATTATTATTATTTTTATTTTTACTATTATTATTTTTGTTATTATCATTATCGTTGTTGTTGCTGTTGTTGTCTTTCATAGACGCAGTAAAGAAGTATTATCTTCTGTGATGGTAATGGTGGTATTGGGTATATAAGAGTACTCAGTCAGCTGTGATTAGGGAGGACAATGCATGCAAGAAGAACAGTATACAGTGTGCTTAGAATTTAGGAAATAAGGCAATACATAATAACAAAATGGCATGAATAGAGATTTGAATAAGTCTTTGTGATAGATGGAGAAACACGTCGTACACAAACAAGCACATAAGCAGACACACGCATGCACACACATATATGCATATGCTTTCATAATCACTCCCACACAAACGTATACATATGCATATGAATTACAAAAAAACATATATATATGTATATGTATATATGTGTAAATGTATATATGTATGTATATATATATGTGATTTTTGTGACTGGTTTTCAACAATATAAATGAAAACGAAATCTGTTATAAAGAAGCCTTTTCTTCTTTCCTTTTGAATAAAAAGCTACAAATGTGATAATTCATATATATACATATATATATATATATATATATATATATATATATATATATATATATATATATATATATATATATATATATATATATATATATATGTATGTATGTATGTATATATGTATGTATGTATGTATGTATGTATGTATGCCTATGCATATATGTATGTATGTATATATGTATATGTATGTTTATATATGTATATATATATATATATATATATATATATATATATATACACATACATAGATACATATACTTATTTATACACACACACACACACATATATATATATATATATATATATATATATATATATATATATATATAGATAGATAGATAGATAGATAGATAGATAGATATATGTCTGTGTGTGTGTGTGTGTGTGTGTGTGTGTGTGTGTAGGATGAAACTTATACATTACCATACTTCATGGCTGGATTGATTGATGGAATTACCAAAAACCGTTTTCTACTGAAAGGGCCACAAATCTCATAAAAAACATTCTATACAGATATAGTAGAATTGAAGAATTTTAGTTTTTAACAGTAATATTATATATGACAAAAACAGTGGTAGTCACACCATAGCAACAAAAAGGCAATGAAATATAATGTCGTATAACAACACCGTAATAGCAATGAAATGGCTACCAATGAAAATGAAGCAAGCTATGATGTTGTAATACTTGGTGTTGGTTAATCGTTTCTACTATAGGCACACGGTCTGAAATTTTGGGGGAGGCGATGAGTCGATTACATCGATCCCAATGTGTAACTGGTACTTCATTTATCGACCCCAAATGGATGAAAGGCAAAATCAACCCAGGCGGCATTTGAACTCAGAATGTGAAGACAGATGAAATACCGCTAAACATTTCGTCCAGCCTGCTAATGATTCTTATTTCTTTATTGCCGACAAAGGGCTAAACATAGAAGGGACAAACAAGGACAGACAAAGGGATTAAATCAATTACATCGATCCCAGTGCATAACTGGTACTTAATTTATCTACCTCAAAAGGATGAAAGCCAAAGTCAACCTTGGTGGCATTTGAACTCAGAACATGACGGCAGACGAAATACCGCTAAGCATTTCGCCTGGCATGCTAACGTTTCTGCCAGCTCGCCGCCTTACTTGGTGTTGGTTAATAATAATGGTTTTCGGTGCCTATATTTTTGATCCCTAAAACAATGAAAGGTAAAGTAGTGGAATTTGAACACAGAACATAAAGAGCTGGATGAAATAACACAAACATTTTGCATGATGTAGTAACAATTCTACCAGCTAACCATTTTAATGGTTTTGAATTCTGGCACAAGGCTAACTGTTGTAAGTGGAGGTGGGGAAGTCAATTCTGTTGACTCTAGTACTCAACTGGTACATAGATTAAGGACCTTGAAAGGATGAAAATCAAAACATTACACAGATTGTTTTATCACATATAAATGCAACAAAAAATCTCTTAAATGTTCATGGGTGTTGATCACTTACTTCTACACACAGGCCAAGAAACATTTTCATTTATCAACTCAACCAGTCACCATCAAAGACTATCCATTTGTGCAACCATCAGGTTGGAACACTCTTGTCCATTACTAGCATAGCTTGGATCAGAGCAAGCTATTTTTCCTTCAAAAATTTTCATAAGGGCAGGTGGATCTAGGAGATGCTTTTCATGCACAATATATAAAAGAACAAATATCTGTATTTTGGTAACAAAGAAAAAAATTAGAAAAAAATTTCAAAAGTAAATACTACCAGAATTCTGGAGACTTTCGGTTAACCTCGAAGAAATATAATATTAACTGCAGAAGAAGTACACTTTAAATTATAGCAATTTCATTTTATGTTTGCTAAAATATTTTACCAAACACTGTACCATATCAAATATTTAGAATTTCATTACATAAATCAACATTCGTGTGTGAAATAAAAGCCTCATATTTTTCTTGTTTATTTACTTTGTAAAAATGTGATTGCAAAAAAAAAAAAGAAGAAAAGAATAGATAAGCAAGCAAATAAATGCATAAATGACCTAAAAGAAAATTAAATAAAATATCTGGATAAAAATTGATTTGAAAATAAAACATCCGAACAATGAAAAAATATACAAAATCTGAAAGTGATCTATAAAACATGATATCATTATGATTTCTTATATGTGTGTGTGTGAGTGTGTGCGTGTGTGTGTCTATGTATATATGCATGCATGCATATATATATATATATATATATATATATATATATATATATATATATATATATATATATATATATATATGTAAGTATGCACATACACAAAGATCTATACAAATATATTTATATTTATATATATATACGTATGTATGTGTGTGTATATATATATATATATGTGCAAGCATACATGTATATACATATATATATATATATATATATATATATATATATATATGTGCAAGCATACATGTATATGTAGGCATATGCATGTGTTTATATATATATATATATATATATATAAACACATGCATATGCCTACATATACATGTATGCTTGCACATACACATATATATATATATATATATATAGATATATATAGGTATATATATATATATATATATAAACACATGCATATGCCTACATATACATGTATGCTTGCACATACATATATATATATATATATATATATATATATATATATATATATATATATAAACACATGCATATGCCTACATATACATGTATGCTTGCACATACACATACATATGCTTGTAAGAAGGCATGTAGGTGAATGTGTGATTATAAGATGCATGAACTCATGGTTATTTACATATGTGAATGAATATATATAAGAAATTTTATATTACTTCTTATATATATACAAATATGTGTATGCATATATATATATATATATATATATATATATATATATATACACACATATGTAACAGTAGTAGCATGATATATTTCAAGAATATAATTTTTTTACAAATTGACAGGTAAGTTTCATTAATAACATCATTTTTTAGCACTCTTAGCTTTTAGACACTTTATCTATTTACATATTTTATACATTGATCTATTTATTCTTCATAAACATAGCCACATATATGTATATGAGCTAGGCTATGCACGTGGGAAAGTATATATATTTGTGTGTGTGTGTGTGTGTAACAATTCATATATGTACATGTGCGTGTGTGTATATGAAAGAGGACATAGCAATTTACATATTTGATGTGTACATACTTATCTATATATGCATTCATATGCACACACACACATGTATAAATGCATGATTCTCTATGTCTAGATATGATTTATATATATATATGTACATCATCATCATCATCATCATCGTTTAACGTCCGCTTTCCATGCTAGCATGGGTTGGACGATCTGACTGAGGACTGGTAAAACCGGATGGCAACACCAGGCTCCAATCTAATTTGGCAGAGTTTCTACAGCTGGATGCCCTTCCTAACGCCAACCACTCAGAGAGTGTAGTGGGTGCTTTTACGTGTCACCCACACGTAAACGGCCACGCTCGAAATTGTGTCTTTTATGTGCCACCCGCACAAGAGCCAGTCCAGGGGCACTGGCAACGATCTCGCTCGAAAACCCTAGAAGGCCAGTCAGGCGGTACTAGCAACGGTCACGCTCAGGATGGTACATCTTATGTGCCACCCGCACAAGAGCCAGTCCAGGGGCCCTGGCAACGATCTCACTTGACTTGCCAGGTCTTCTCACGCACAGCACATTTCTAAAGGTCTCGGTCAGTAGTCATCGCCTCGGTGAGGCCCAATGTCCGAAGGTCTTGCCTCACCACCTCAGCCCAGTTCTTCCTGGGCCTACCTTTTCCACGGGTTCCCTCAACTGTTAGGGAGTGGCACTTTTTCACGCAGCTATCCTCATTCATTCTCACCACATGTCCAAACCAGCGCAATCGTCTCTCTTGTTCAGCTTTTCTCTCGAGATACTTACACTCTGACGGGTATGCACATTTACATTACACATCCAGCGGAGCATACTGGCTTCATTCCTTGTGAGCTTACGCATGTCCTCAGCAGTCACAGCCCATGTTTCACTGCCATGTAGCATGGCTGTTCGTACACATGCATCATACAGTCTGCCTTTTACTCTGAGTGAGAGTCCCTTTGTCGCCAGCAGGGGTAAGAGCTCTCTAAACTTGGCCCAGGCTATTCTTATTCTAGCAGTTACACTTTCAGCGCACCCACCCCCACTACTAACTTGGTCACCCAGATAGCGGAAGCTATCGACTACTTCTAGTTTT
>NC_142930.1:110696190-110701190 GCF_046866305.1 Octopus bimaculoides | reverse complement strand
TCGTCGTCATAATCATCATTATCATCACCACCATCATCATTACTGTCGTCGTCCTTATCATCATCATTATCATCATCACCAATATCATCATATTCATCTAACGTCCATTTTCCATGCTGGCATGGGTTGAACTGCTTGACATGAGCTGGTAAGCCAGAAAGTTGTACAATCTGCTACAACTGTCACTTTTAGCATGGTTTTTACAGTTGGATGCCTAATGCTATTAAATCCGTGAACCACCTATGTTACTGCTGTTAATATTATCAATTAAAAATATTTGCCATATATGGTATTAACAATAGCAACATCTTATTTCAAATGTAAACATTAAAATGTATGTTGCCTATATATATATATATATATATATATATATAAACAACTGCAGCATGGAAGGTGTTTATATGCAATTTAAAAACACAAAAAACCGTTAGATTCACTTCAAAATTTAAATTTAATTTGGCAAAATATTTTCGTCGCTTTGAAACCACGACCTGTTCACTGACAAAATTCCGTGCTGTATAATAATTGTATGATAATATATATTCTCCAATTTGAAGTGACAATTTTTAAATACAATCAGATGACCTAAAAATGATGAGCTTACACTAGCCAAAATTGGACCCGCAAATCAATGCTAACATGGCTCCTTGCACATCCGATTGGGCCAAACATATAATCATCAGTTTCAGCCAAATTTAATGAATACATACTTAAACTGTCTAATTCTACATATAATATTTGTAAACAAACCAGAAAGGCTCTGTAAATTATGGAGAGAAAGCTACTATGGAAGACTCATAGTATTATATTATTATGAGTTTTCCACAGTAGCTTTCTCTCCATAACTTACAAAGCCTTTCTGGTTTGTTTACAAATATTATATTTAGTGTGTGTGTGTATGTATGTATATATATATATATATATATATATATATATATATATATATATATATATATATATTATTTTATTTAAAAGAGTTCCAACTCTGTCTGCTTTTTTATGTTTTTTATTTATATTCTTGTAAAATTTATGTGGGATATAGAATATGGAATATATAATATATAATATAAAAAAAGGTGGATGACACAATGAAATGAAGTATTGAATGTCTTATTGAATATATGGAATATGTCTTATTGAATATATGAAATATTGAGTGTTCAATATAAAGGATTAAATATATAAATATATAAAGGCGAATACGTATTTTCTATACCTTGTGGTATTTCATCATGGCCGATATATATATATATATATATATATATATATATATGATAACATACATAATATATAAATATATGCATATATCCATACATATATGTACATACCTACATCTATATGCATACATACATGCATATATGGGTACAGGACATCACATAAAACAATGAGAAACGAAAACATAAAGACGAAGACAGAAAAGGAAATTTTTTTTCGAACAACGAAAAAAGAAACCAGAGAAACGAGACAGAAAATATAAAGAATATTTCCCTTCTTCAGTTGTCCCCGTTCCATCTACTCCGCGTTTCGAAGGCAAGGACAATACGTGACTTCGTTGGAACAGACCTTCCTGCAAGGCAAATTAATTAAGTTCGGAATTTTTTGCAGAGGGTGAAAGTGTTAAGAAGAACAGGACAGTGAGAACAAGACAGTAAAAACAAGATAGAACAGTGAAAACAAACGGTAAGGGCTGTTAGGCCACGTGTTGTATGTGTATAGTATATGTGAAGGCACACAATCTAGTGGTTAGGATGTTAAGATATTGCACTTCCAATCGCTAGATCATGGGTTCGTTTCCCCGATTGGGCAGTGTGTTGTGTCCTTGGGCAAAAACACTCCATTTCACATTTATCTGTAGGTAGGAAAGTGTGTGTGTGTGTGTGTGTGTGTGTGTGTGTGTGTGTGTGTGTGTGTGTGTGATAAAATCATTCACTAACAGAAAAGTATGGTTTTAAAATTAAGTATCATTTACATACCTTTTTTAAATCTCCCTGTTACCCCAATGAAATTCGTTGCACACATGCATGTACACACACTGAAAAACACACACACATACAGTGTGAACGATATATTTTTATAGAGAGTGAGAGAGAGTAAAAAATATATACGGAGGAGAAAGTTTACCATGTGAAAAGCGAAAAATGAAAGAGACACAGATAGAGTAAGGGATCTTTTCTGTTGCTGTCACAGATCTTGCAATTTTAAAATTAAGTGAAAATTTTCAAATTTGGAATACCAGTGCACTTTTTTATGCTGAATCCAAGTTTGTAATTCAATTATTCCCGAAAGATTTTTGAAAAATGCTGCAGGTGATTAAGCTTTGATCATTTTTATCCATTCAGAAGTTAGAATTTCTATGTAATAATTGTCATAAAATGAAAGTAAACATTAGAAAATAAGGTTTTAAAGAACATGAAAGCAATGTGTGAGAGTTAATACATATACAAAGAGAATGAGTATCAAAGAGAAAGATAAATATATTTGGAGAGATATATTATTGGTAAAAGATATAAAGTGAGAAAGTTGTTGATCTAAAAATTATATCTCGTAGCAAATTATATATTGTCATTATTTATGGACAAGCTTTACCTTAGGCCGCAAATTTCGAAAATAAAATTCATTTTTCTGGAGAATGCACAGTTTCAGAGCCTTTCTGGTTTAAGCACACATACGTAACCACATACATTCACATTTATACATAAACAAATATGTATATATATATATATATATATATATATATATATATATATATATATATATATATATATATATATATATGCATATATATAATAATACAAATAATATGTGAGTATATGCATATATACGTACATGTATATATAGATGCATATCTGGGTACAGGACGTTGCAAAAAACGTGGACAAAATGATAAACAGAGTACAGAAAAACACAGGAAAGAAAAATAGGGAACGTTTCCTTCATCAGCTGCAACCATTCTAAAACTAAGCGTTTAGAAGAGTTATATATACGCACACATGTATATATATATTTATATATTTATATACTTAATCCTTTATATTGAACACTCAATATTTCATCTATTCAATAAGACATTTTCCATATATTCAATAAGACATTCAATACTTTATTTCATAGTACCATCCATTTTTATTTTATTTTATATTATATATTGTATATTCCATATTCTATATCCCACATTGGTTATGCAGGAATATAAATAAAACATAAAAAACAGACAGTGTTGGAACTCTTTTAAACAAAATAATATATATATATATATATATATATATATATATATATATATATTTCCTGTCTTGTTTTTTGTCCGCCACTACATTCCTCCATGGCAAGGTTTAATTTGTGTATACAAATTTAATTTGCGGTCCATGGGAAGAGCCGTTTTAGCGATGCGTCCTGCCCATCTCTTCGAAACGCCGATGTTAAAACGGGGGTAGCTGATGAAGAAGAATGTTCTCTATGTGGCTTGTGTGTTTTCTCGTCTACATTTTGTTTGCAATATCCTGTTCCCAGATATGCACCTATACATACAGGTGGATGTCGGTCTGCACATACCTGTACGTATATATGCATATACTCATTTACGATTTGTTTATATATATATATATATATATATATATATATACTAAAACGAAAAATGGAGATGCAGAATCTTGGAATATTCTTAAGTCTTGAACCGAGAAAAGTACAGAACAAGCAGTTACTAAGCCCGAAAAAGTGTAGTAGAGGTAAAAAAGAAAACTTTAACTATTGTTACGGAAGTTAGAATTTAAAATCAAAAATAGTAATAAACGCCATTTTATATTTTTTATCTTTACTTAAAAGTTCAAATTAAAATACTCAAAAAGCTATTTGTTTTCAGTTTTAATGAAGAGGCTAATTGTCTGCAGGTTTACACATTAAAAATTTGATATTATAAATTTTAATAATTAAAAAATAATACAATAAAATTTTAAATAATAGCAATTTGAGCAAAATTGACAATTATAAGCCCAAGCTTATTATTTAAAGATGTTAGAAAGTCTTTTCTATATTTTGCACTGAATTTTTTCATTAGCTTTATCTTTGAAGAATATTTTTCCAATTGTAAATAGAAAATGCTTTGTTATCTCATAATGCAAACTTTAAAAAAATTAATTCTTTTGTTTCTTAAAAAGAAATTCTCTAGGTTTTACAGTTTTGAATTACATATATTCTACATGAGTTTAATCCTATAACAATATCCATGATCTAAAAGCCTTGGATAATGAGTTTTGTTAAGAAAATAAAATTAATATACTAAAATTAAGACAGACCTATTTTTGCTTAATAAAAAGAAATTTCTAAATCAAACATATTGACTTGAATTTAAAATTTGCAATAAAAAGCAAAAAAATATTAAAACATAATAGCAGACACTATTTGATGAACAATTTTTGAAATTAATTTAGCAAATTCCAACTTCAAGTTTTAAGTTTTTATCTTTTTGTCCTCTCCATTTCCAGACTTAATCACTACTTGTCCTGCACTTTTCCAGGTTCAATACTTAAGAATATTCTAGGATTCTACGCCTGCATTTTGCCTTCTAGTCCACATTTTTCCAGGCAATGCTTCTATTTTGAAATTAATTAATTTACCTTTATAAATGAAAAATGATATTGTAAATATTTTTTCAATACATATTTTGCTCAAACTTAGAAATTTTGTTTGCACTTAAAATTAACAAAGAATTAATAGCACCACATCTGTTATAAATAAATATATTTATAAACAATTTTGATTATAAACAATGTTATATTCTAATTAAATCATTAAAAATTAGCTTTTTTCTATTGAGTGAAATACTTTA
The DNA here is from genome assembly GCF_046866305.1 of Octopus bimaculoides. Classification (NCBI taxonomy): domain Eukaryota; kingdom Metazoa; phylum Mollusca; class Cephalopoda; order Octopoda; family Octopodidae; genus Octopus; species Octopus bimaculoides. The sequence goes on along the minus strand of NC_142930.1, from coordinate 110,696,368 downwards.
TTTTAATATGTTCTTAATATGTACATCCTTTCATACATAAACAGAATAACAATAATAATAATGAAATCACAAAAGATCATAACTACGAGTGTGAGGCAAAAAGTAATGCCATTTTGTTTAGGACAGGTATAATTACCAGCACAGGAATATGTATCATACATCAAAATGAAGCTGGTCC